>NC_136611.1:32556574-32679074 GCF_933228915.1 Telmatherina bonti
TATTCTTAAAAAAAAAACACTTAAATTACATGTAAATCAGGTTATGCAATTATTCACTTTAGTCTATGATAATATTAGTTAAGAACAGTATCAGTAGCTTGTATTTTAAGACATATTTGCTGATTAATTCATTGATATAATCCATGTAGTCCAAGCTAACACTGAATCAGTTCCAGCCTGAACTGGGTATCATTTGTGTTTTGTAATGTATGTTTACAGCAGCCTGTTAAAATGGCAGGCTGTGAAGAATCATTTTTTGTTAATATTTTTTCTTACTGAGTTCAGTGAAACTAATGATTATGCTGCTGATACTGTCAAAATCAGGAGCGCAGAACCAGCCGACTGACATAAAACCGTCCACAGAAATATTCACAGATTATGAGAATGTATGTCTGTGAAAAGTTTACTGAAACTGAAGCTTTGCTTCCTGGATACATGCATCCACAGCTGTCTTAAAGCAAGGAACATTTTAATTGAAAAGAAAAATAATTTTGTCAACGCAGATCCTTTAAATTATTTTAGCTTTAGTTAAGTTTTAGAGCAACATTGACAGTTATTTGACCCAAACCGAGTCCCGATCCTGCAAAACAGGCGATGGTGCAGGAAGGGAGATCTTATCTGTATGTGTGCTGCAGCATCCTATTTTCCAACTTTATTAGTTTTCTATTTAGGAAATAAACAGATTTTAATGAAAGTTTGCCAAAGGTTGTACAGATGTTTCCCAGACATTTTGATTAAAAGGGCATCCTTATTAATATCCACCCTGAAATATAAATTCTGACTTTATTCCTGTATAAACATTGTTATATACAGTCAGACTCTCACTTTTTTGTTACATCATTTTCTTCGGTAATTAGGCAGTTAAATAAATTTGATGGCAGGGACTTTATAACTTAAAAAGTTATGACAATAACTAGAAAAAAGGCCAAAAGCTGACAATGAGATTTTAAAGGATTTTTCTGACACATCTTTCCTCACTTTCTCCAAACATCCTTGGGGACTTCAACATGGACAACCGTAGAAATCTCCCCTCTAGATACTCTTCATCTTGCCGTAGCAGTTTTGGACTCCAGCAGTATATTAACTTTCCAGATCATTCTAAGTGACATATTTTGGACCTGATTTTTTTTTTTTGCCCTGGTTGCATTCCTAAAAGGCAGACATAATATTTTTCTCTGATCGTTTTCTCTTCTTCTTCACTGTTGATCCACCACTTTGTAAATCCAGTCTCCTTTGCCCGATGTCTTTCCATCACATTATGGACGTTGAGTTGATTGGCCTTAAATGTCATAAAAGGTGCCCAGATAAAAATATATGATTATTATTATTATTATTTCAAAGGCAAAACAATATCAGAGTGAAAGATAAAACTGTATATGGTTAAAATAGACACCTGTGATGTGTAAGAGAGGATGCTATTAAAAAACGGTTTGTGTCACTGTGATGTTTTGATGTATCAACAACAGCAACATATTCTCTGAAAATAATCAGAAATGATAAATTCAAGACAGTTGTGTGTCTCATTTGACTTTTGCACTGTCTCCTGATTACAACTTTTATGCTAACTTAAGTTAAGGAAAGCAAAGCAAAACGAAGCTAAACGTGACTAAGCTAGGCTAAGCTAAAATAAGCTAAGTAATGCTAATTAGCTTTTGACTGTGGTATTAGATGGTTCTTATTAAAAGAAAAAAACTATACAGCTGAGGCAGTATTTCATCTTTGTTTCTTCCTGTAGGTTTTAATTGTTTCCTTTGTAGACTTCCATTCCCTCATATATTTGAAGGCTTTATTCTATGTTTTCTATATCCCACCTATTAATGTTAGCATGATGAACTGTGTTCTTAAAAATGAAGCTCCCATTTTAGCGACTTAAATTTATTTTTTGAACGTCTGATTTCCAGTATATGTTAAAGCCAAACAAAGTGAAAGTGCACAAGTTCAAACTGTCCACTGCAGGTCTGTGTCTGATCATGTCATTAACAGCTTGACTATGAATCACCTTTACAAAACAACATGGCAGCCACTGTCGTTTGAAGTAAAACCACGGCTGTTATCAGCCAATTTCAGCAGACCACAGGGAGCTTTTGATTTCAAAGACCTCCTTGTGTATCTGATATAATTATAGTGAGAACGTCCATTAAGCAGATTCATCTGGGTTATTACTGGGATTAAGCTTTTAATTAGACCTCTTTGGCACACAGCAGTGTTTGATTGAAGAGCTTTGCTTAAAAGGAAGGCAAAAGATTATAGTATTGATGTAGATGCTCTTGGCATGGATTTACATCACACAATTCACATTTCTGAAGTATATGAGCTATGCCATAATTATATTTAAGTTGAATGTTTTAAATATGAAAAGGATAGACTTAAAAAAACAGCACTTCGCTGGATAAACTTCCAGGTTTTGAAGCTGTTGGAAAGAAAAAACTTCTTTCTTCGCTCATAAACTGAAGGAAAAACCTGTAATACAGAAAGAACCAAACTGATCAATCATGATTATTTCCTCTTGAAGTTCAGCAAGGAAAAAGTTTTTCCTCAGATCAATGAGTCTCACTGGTAATGATGATCAGTGTGAGCCCAGTCTAAGATATTCATGTTCTCCGTCGTCTGCCTGATGAAGATGTGATTATATGATCATGTGAAGTGATTACTCCCAAACTGTTGGAATAATTTCACTGCAATTCTTTTTACTTTTTTTTTTAACATTTATTTATTTATTTATTTTTTTATTTTATTCATGTTCATGGACACATGCATCAGGAAAAGGGATGTCAGCAGAACTCCATTTAATTTTACAACACTTTCATTTTTACTTTTTTTTTGGAATAGTTTTATATAAATTGCGAGTGAACACTATACCCTTCATCTATGAAGCGTTTTGTTTTCCAGCCTACTTTAGATCAATCATCATGCAGAATTTATTTAACCCTTTCATGCATGAATTAATACAATATTTTTTTAAATGTAGTATTTTACCTCTACATACATATGCAATGATACTTTTTTATTTAATAGTGATATTTACAATTTTATCATAATTTATGATTTATTTGAATGTATTCTATGAAATATTTATGAAAGAATATATAATCATGATTATATTATGTAAATCTTCTACAAAATGTAGCTGTATTATTTTCTTTTCTTATTTATCGCAAAGGCAAACTTATCCATTTTCTTCAATTATATCATATACAGTATATATATTTAATCTCCAGTGAGTGGAAACATATTGGATGACTCTCTACAACCAACAGAAGTGGTTTATTCACAAAAATACCATCCTTATTCATGAATATGCAGGAAAAAAGCTTGTAAATAGGTTTCTACCATATGGCCCACTATGCATGCAAGGTTTAAACAAAATGTAGACATGTAGTGTTGTCCCTCATATTCTGCATTTTGGGCAACATGGTTTAAATTAGCGAACGCTGCAAAGCGAACGCTGCAAAGCGAACACTGCAAAGCGATTGTGGAGGCACGCCTCTGTTTTCTTCTAACATAAGAGCGCAGGTTGGAACCAAAGTAGAAATGAAAGAACCTGATTCTCAAAGTGGTGCCTGCTTTGTTCAGATTAGAGCTCTTTGAGGCAAGTATCCTAAACACCGGTGTGATGATGATAAGCTAACTGTAGTGGGTCCTAAACGTGCTTACTAGCAGTCTCCACAGGACTACTATATGTCTGAGATGTTTGTGGTAACTGAGGACAGATGAGATTTTTTTTTAGGGAGCAGAACAAGGCAGCGTGTCTTGAACAGCATCCGACATGTCCTCACTCAGTCTCAACTTATAGAGGAAAAAGGAGAATATTAAACAACTAAGTAATCAAAATGACTGAAAGTATCCTCGTGTTTTGCAGGTGTATTGCGTTTGATTCCTCACATGATTCATCTTATTGTATCCACATACAACTAAACACGCCATGCTGGAGAGCTGGGGAGTTTGCAAAACACACAAAAGGGAACAAACAGAACAAACGGATATTCTTTATTTTGGAAAAAAAAAATTAACAGGTTAAAGAAAAAAAACGAAACAAAACAGTTACTATAGAGTCTGAAGAGGATGAAGCAAAAACGTATTTATTCCTGACCCCCATATTCATCGGTTTATCCTCTTACAGTTGTTTCATTAATCCCTTCATTATGAATTTTCCCAAAAAAATTGTTACAAAAATTTTAACATAAAAATATAGACATGCATGCATATTTACATACTCATGTAGACATCTATATGTATGTATACATACATGTATACACATATGTATCTATATGTGTATGTATACACATACATACCCATATACACTCACAGAAACAAAGTAATAACATACAGTATATATATATATATATATATATATATATATATATATATATATATATATATATATATATATATATATATATATATATATATATTTACATCTGTCTGTATGTTTATACTTGCTTACATACATACATATGCACATATATTTTCAGCACATGTGCATTTACATATAATCACATTCATGTACTCATTATTTGCATTTCTGCTTACTGATACACAAACATATACTCACATATACCTATGCATTCATATTTATTAAATGTATAGCTTCATGTGCATATTTAATTGTATTGGTATACATCAATTCTTTTTCTCTATATTTTTTTAATACTACTACAAAAACTACTATTACTACTACTACTTCTAATATATAATAATAATAATAATAATAATAATAATAATACAACAACAACAACAACAACAACAATAATAATAATGAAACAATAATAACAACAATAATAATAATAACAACAATAATAATAATAATGAAACAATAATAATAATGAAACAATAATAACAATAATGAAACAATAATAATAATAATGAAACAATAATAATAATAATAATGAAACAATAATAATAATAATAATGAAACAATAATAATAATAATAATAATGAAACAATAATAATAATAATAATAATGAACAATAATAATAATAATAAACATTCTGCATTGTGTATCATTTTTCATATTTGTTTCTAGTAGCTGCTGAAACCAAGATATTCATGCATAACCAAAGTCGCAGCATGAAATTCTGGGCCATGTCTGCAAACGCTGTTGGTGGGTCTCTGCTGACTTGATCAACAGTACTTGTGCATATTTTATATCTCCTGAATCTCCTCACTACCTGCAGAGCAACCTTCACTTCCCCGTTCTCCACTGATATCTTTGATCCGCCCCTCGCTCTCTGCTACAAGGAGATTTACAACAGAATCCAATATTAAAGCTTCTTGATGTTCGTGTTACTAAGATGATCATAGTCGAGGAATCTAAGAAATGACCAAAACATCAATACAAAGTGTAACTGTTCTTATTTTTTGTTTGATTTGTTTGATTTGGACCTTTTAAAGCCATACGTTCCCGACCAGCATCTTCTGGCTGTTTTACATACGCGGCTTAAAGCTAAAGGTGACGGAGATTTTGCAGCAGTGGCCCCCGTCTTTGTGAAACTCCCTTCCTCTCAGCCTGAGATCAGCTGAGTCAGTGATCTCTTTTAAAAAGCATCTTAAGAAGCATCTTTTTAATCTCGCTTTTACTTAGTTTTACTCGTTTCTATGTTTTCGTAATGTTTTATGTTGTTTTGAAGTTTTTGTGTTATGTTGTGAAGTGCTTTGTGACCTGCTTGTGCTTTGTAAGTACATGCTTTGCATTTACTTACTTACATACTCTGAAGTGTGTAAAACCAATGGAGGCAGATGGCTGCCCTCCCTGAGCCGGGTTCTGCCGGAGGTTTTCTTCCTGTTAAAGGGGAGTTTTTTCCTTCCCACTGTCGCCTCGTGTAGCTCAGGATGGGGGATTGGATCGAAGTCATGACTCGATGCAATCAGTTGGTTTCTATTATAGGCTGTGTATGAACTGGTGTGAAACGATGTGTATGTAAAGTGCCCTGTGACAACATTATTGTGAAGTGGCGCTATACAAATAAAGCTGAATTGAATTAAAAGTCAGAATAATTATGGAAATAACTTTGAAATAAGTTTTCAATGTTAATTAATTTCAGCACCATGTTCAGGTGTGCTGCTCGCCTTTCTTCTCAAAGAAATGAGTAGGAAGCTACTTTCCCTCACTTCATTTTGTACCCCTGTGTTTTTAAAGTTAAGTCCAGACTTAACTTTCTTATGGAAATAAGTGACTTTTTCCTCTTGCTGTGTAACAAACGACTCAAGACTGGGAGAAGATTTAACAGGTTTATTCACCAAACAGGTATTTGATGAAAATCTCGCCAAGTTGTTGGTGAGACAGGTGAGGGTTAAAAAACCAGGATGTCGAGCTGAGGAGTCCAGGAAACAAGCAGGGATCAGAACCAGGGAATAAAACCATAGAGAGTCCAGGGGCAGGCTGGGATCAGAACCAGGGAATTAAACCACGGAGAGTCCAGGGACAGGCTGGGATCAGAACCAGGGAATTAAACCACGGAGAGTCCAGGGACAGGCTGGGATCAGAACCAGGGAATTAAACCACGGAGAGTCCAGGGACAGGCTGGGATCAGAACCAGGGAATTAAACCACGGAGAGTCCAGGGGCAGGCTGGGATCAGAACCAGGGAATTAAACCACGGAGAGTCCAGGGACAGGCTGGGATCAGAACCAGGGAATCGAGCCAACAAAACAATCTTCGGGGCAGGTGTGTGAGTCGAGGCCTGGGAAGGGAAAGAGGGAAAATACTGCGAGCAGTTAGGAGACCCGACAATGACAGACTGAAAAGCTGCTGTACATAAAGCTGGAGAGTGAACGAAGAACAGGTGTGATTGATTAGTGATCAGGAGATCGGCTGGAAGCTGACTGGAGTGGGCGTGGCCGTGGCAGAGCCCAGTGCGGGTGTAACACAGTGCTGTGTGGAAATGGGTTGAAGCGACTTGTGATGGGAGTGATATGATGTCAATCACTCACAAATAAAAAAAAAAAATGGAAAAAATTATTCATTAAAGAAGAATAAATATTTTGGACTGTCTTTACTTGACGTGACATTTACTTCAGTTTGGATAGAATTGATCATGTTCAAAAAAACTTCCTCTTTCACACAAATAACATGTTGCAGCCGTCTTTCTCTTCCTCCTTCCGTTTCTAAAGTTGTGTAAATTCATGCCAAGCACGGTTTTATCTTCTGTTTACATATAAACACACACATGCATCCAATAATAAGCTAAAGGAAAGAAAAGCAACTTAGGATTGTAAAAAAAGGAAAAATGGAATAAACTGATCAGCGTAATGGTGGGAGACTTCGTATGATTCCACCATTATTTATGCAAAATTCAGTCTCTTATCCGTTCCGTTTGCTTAGATTGACTTTCATTATGATAGTAATTAACTATGAATTATCAGTGCCCCCATCCTGCAGTAGTTTACCTCCCCAGTCAGACGGCATGGTGCAGAACTTAAGAGGATGCATTCTCGACTCGTTTCTCTGTTTCTCACACTAAACGGCTTTTGTCCCTGCAGATACATGGCCATCATCCACCCTCTGCAGCAACGCATGTCATCCACAGAGACCAAGATTGTGGTGGGTGTGATCTGGGTTCTGGCTCTGCTTCTGGCCTTCCCTCAGTACTACTACTCCACTACGGTCCAGTTCACTGATCGAGCGGTGTGCTACATTGACTGGCCCGAGTACACCGTGTGCAACTTCGAAAAGATGTGAGTGTCTCCGTGGAGTAGCTGCTCAGATAGTCAACAAGTGCTGTTAATTACTTTTGCTTTGACAGCAGATGTGGGAGGTTGTTGTTTGTGTTCAGCGCAGAGGAGTGAAAGCAGAGAAGCGTTTTGTGCCTTGTAGCTGATAAACCGAAGTCATGCCACAGATGATTTCTGTTCCCTCTCAGCTGAAAGGTGCGCCGAGTTGGACTGAAGGAAATAATTACCAGAATTGATTGAAGCCGTTCTGCACTGCTCATGTCACATTTGTAAATTTTTATTCCTGCAACAGCGAAGATTAAAACGAGCATTCACTGTGCCAAACAAGAAAAAAAAAAACACATGAAAACATAATGAAAGACATTTGTAAACACGTTTCCCAGCATACGCCCGGTACAGTTGGAAGTAAAAACAAAGTAAAAGTCCTGCCATGTTGTTGGAGCTGCTTGTGCTTTTTGAACAGGTGTTTTATACTAACAGGCTCATCTACCTGCAGTGGAGCTGAGCTGATTACATTCAGCTGGTTTAGTGGTTGGAAAAAGCTGCCAGACAGGACTTTTACTTTAAGGTACCTGCAAAACACACCTTTAGTTCCAAGCCAATCCACAAACAATCAATTCTTTAAGAAAAGGTTTTTCTCACCCTTAGAGAAACACGGGTTCATAACAGTTTCTCTCCCACAAGCCTAAAGGTATCAGTCTGTCAGCACTGCAGAGCTCAGAAACAAAGCAGAGCAACATATGTATGAGTGGATGCATATGGCCTGTTTAGCTGTTTATCTCACCGCAGCAGATTGATGCAGAGTGTATCTTGCTTGTACTGATTCCGGCTTCTCTGAAAAGACACCTGTCCACCTTCATTTTGTAAACCAAACAGTTGGTTTAATCGCTCCTTTCCAGCCAAACACAGAATATTTCTATATTTACTGCTTTGAGTTACAACAGATTTAGATAGGAAAGACAGGATGCTAATTTCTATACTATAAGAGGCATCCAGCGATGACTCCACAGGCACCATATCTGTGTTTTTCTGATTCTGCGGGTCAAAGTCGCATCCAGCTCATATTCTGCTTTATCTCACAGCACCGTGCCAGGATTTTGTTACATATCTGTTATGTTCTTCTCTCACAATGCTTCCTTTTATAGGTGATTTAGAAGACCGCATTCGGAGGTAAATGTAGCTGGAATCCTGAAGAAACACATCCCTTTTCAGTCACATGTCACCAGAAATAGATACATAATAATAATCTGGTCTCAGCAGGTGTTAAAATGAGGTAAATACAACATGATACCAACATGCATTTAATAAACTAAACCAGTTTGCAGGAGGAGTGTGTGAAAAAACAAATACATAGCTATGTTTATAAAAATTCCAAAACCAGAACTCCCAGCAGTGTTACTTTATAAAGCAGTCCTAAATTCACTTTGCTGGTTTTAACAACTTAAGGTGAAAAAAAAACACTTTTAAAGAATGTGTGGGACTAATTTTACTTGGCTCGCCCTCTTTGCAGGGTGGGCTGCCCCCGGCCACGGCCCTGAATGCACAAAGTGTTGTAAAATCAACAAAATAATAATTGAACCTGCTTTTTGTGTGATCTTACTGTAAATAAACAGGGAGACACATTAATATCAATATGCTGACTGCTGCAGTAGCTTGTAGATCACACCTCTGTCAACAGATGAATGACAACTTGACATGTCAGCTTTGTGCATTTTAATTATCCTTCTGCACAGTCGGTCTCCAGCGTTTTGGTTAACAGACGATGAATAAAACTTTCCTTGCTGTGGAGAGAAAACCTGAAGGAAAACCTGAAATTTGTTGAATAACTAATGTGACTGTGTGACTGCAGGTGCGGCTAGATTTTACCAGACAACATTTCATCACTGAGTGTGACAGGTTAAAGAAGGTTCAACAAGTACTCACAATGTTTCCCGAACACAATGTGCCCTTGGTCATTCAGCCAAATCTGCCCTGACATGTCACCTTTCCTCCAAGTATCACGTTTCCATGGGTTGCAAAAATAAAAATAAAGCTAAGTGCTTCTTTGAAACATCAACGATCACGTTGCCATTCCCACGTAATCGCCAACCAAAGAAAAAGCAAGGAAGTGTTTACATGTGCACATGGTAGTAATAATCTTCTGGAGTACAGTGAGGGATCGCTGTGTCAGAAAGTTCAGGAAGCTTTAGAGAAAAAACTGGCCCAAAGGAAGCTGAGGAGAAATTTAGTCTTCACACTTTTCACCGCCCACTGTAAACACACACACCGTTAGTTTGTCAGAAGACAGAAAACAGAATGAAACACTGGTACATTTCCAGTAATGCATGAAAAATACTAGTTAAGCAGTCAGACAAAAACGCCCACACAGTGACGCACATATGAGGGCACTCTAACACACACGCAGCCACACGGCTCTGATTGCAGCTCTGCTGATGGCCTCTCTCAGCTCATCTCAGAGTATCAATACAGTGGTTTCCCTGCTCTGCTGCCAGTCTGCCATGTTCTCCTCTTCCTCTTCCTCCTCTGCTTCTCTGATATCTCTCCACGGATACGTAGTTTGTTGTGAGTCTGTGCGACAGCCTTTTCATTCTTCATGAGGAGATGCCTGCTGCATTTAATGCTAGTTTTAATGAAATGCAGCCAGTGAGACGTAGGAGCTGAGTGAAAACACAGTAGTAATTCAGCTCCGCTGCCAAAGCTGGAAATGGCATATCTGATATAAGCTGACCACAGGTCAGGCCCCACCTGTTGTACTTTGCATGCTTTACTCTGCCACCACAACCAGTCTACACCCTGTCTGAGGGACTGTCTGCTGCCTTCGCAGTCAGTGGGAATTAGCAGGAAAGGTCTCAGAGGAGAGTATTAATACATGTCGCTGTTAGTGAAAGCATGTTTACACACACAGTGTCTCTACTGCTGCACAAAACTACACAAAAGTCCCTCCCTCAACACATCCTCAGTAACAGAGAAAGACTCACAAACACATAAGTAGATTGTTAACACATCCACGTTTGTATTTGCACGTGGCTCTACAGCCTATTTTTAGGCTCATATTAGGGTATTAATGGCTTTACATTTAGAACTGGAGACTTTAAAACCCTTTTTCACATATCTGGTGTGCTTTATAAACACATAAAATACATATTTCAGACATGCTAATCTAAGGCAGCTCAGCTTACCACACACATGTTCTTATGCACATCAAGCTGACTGACAGCAGCGTCTCCATCCTTATCTTTGACCTTTCCTCTAAAATAGAATAGACTGCATGAAACCAGAAGAAATTGCTTCATTAAAGTGTTTGAAGAAATAATATTCGCTTATTTTTAAAATGACTCGTCATCTTTTGTCCCAGGAGAACATTGGCTCATCCTATGAAGAGAGACACAAGAACACCTTGTAAAATAAACAATATCATGCTGAAGACAGATAAATATATATGCAAGTACTGAATGGAAACACACGTCTGACACACACAGAGAAAATGAGACTGAACACCGTGTCCTTTGTGATCATGCTAAATTGCACTGTGCATGACACAAGTCTGTCATGTAGGAACAGTAAACCAGAGAAAGGCAATTTCTTCTAGTTCCAGTGCTACTGCTGGCTGCTCCAGTTCAGAGGAACATCGGTCACTCAATCATCATGTTCAGCATAGTGATACAAACCTGCAGATGTGTACATAAGCAGGTCATAGTGCATAAACATGCATTTGTTTCGTATAACTCCTCATTTATTTGATATTGAACTGAGTGTCCAGTCATCCATTTGTTACTATGGGCTAAATATTTTCTTTTCCTGTTTATACTCATTAATGGCACACGTACACACCAACAGCCAAGAAATGGAAACATTTTTAAGCCATTTTGTCAACCTAAGAAAGAGAAGAAACAGCAAATGCCGAAAGTAAAATAACAAAAGTTATTGTTTATAATTTGTCTCTGGCTCTGCAGCGCCTGCCAAGTGAGATTATATTGATTTTGTTTGTATGACAGCAAGGTGAAACAGCACAGCTTATTTTGCTCAAACCATCACTCATCACTGGTAGCTGAGGCCCTCTGGGAAGATAGGCTTCGTCATGAAGTCTCTGCTTCTCCAGAGCAACATTTTCAACGTAGTTGACTCTTTTTTTCAGTTTAGAAACTTTGAGGCTTTGAGGTGGATTTTCTCTAAATTAGAAAGTGACAAGACCATTAATGGATTTGATGAGATTACGTTTTAATTATGAAAGATAATTAAGAAACTTTACTTTTGTTATAATTAGGAAACTTTGCTGAAAGGTCAATGTCAATGGTGGAAATGATGCAAACTGGATGGCCATTAAACTACAGTCAGATTAATACAGTGATATTAGACAGTGTAATTATTTAAGTCCAGAAATAGTGAATACATTTCCTTTACAGATTAATTAATTTGTGTATCCCTGAATTATTAAAAGCCAAAGAGGAAAAAATCTGCAATGATTTTAAAGCTGCATGGTGGCATAGTGGTTAGCACTGTGGCCTCACACTAGCCCCACACTGGCTCAATCCTTGGCTGGGGCAAGGTTTGGTCAGTGACCTTTCTGTGTGTTTACATGTTCTTCCTATGTATGTGTGGGTTCTCTCCAGGTACTCTGGCTTCCTCCCACCATCCAAAGACATGCATGTCAGGGTAATTGATTACTCTAAATTGCCCCTGTGAGTGGTTGTTTGTCTCTGTGTGGCCCTGTGATGGACTGGCAAGCTGTCCAGGGTGTACCCTGCCTTTTGCCCAAAGCCAGCTGGGATAGGCTCCAGCTCCCCGTGACCCTGAATTGGATTAAGCGGTTTGGAAAATGAATGAATGAATGATTTTAAAGTTGTAGTGTCACTAATTTGGCTTTTTATGAGCAAAAACCAAGTATTCATTTTATAAAAATGCATTTTGCCTAAATCAAATCGCATCCAAATGAAAGGGTTCTCGTAGCTTAGAATGAGTTATTTAGAAATACACAAGTGGCAATGAACCTAAAACAAGGTCGCCATGTTGCATCGCCATCTTTTAATAGTGTGGCCAGAAGGGGACAAACTGGTCAGCCTGTTAACATGGAAAGGCTTTAAAAAGCTGTGACAAATTCTCTGCAGCAAGTTGAAAACCCTACAATAATGCTACATGGCAACTATTTCACCGAATGTGCTAATGATTGTTCAATGAAAACAAATCACTGTTGTTGTTTGTCAAAACTTGGAAATGCAGCTCATGTGTTTTGCACAAACCAAAGGGCACATTTTGGGTCATAATGTAGCGTACAACTCATTTTAACTGTCAAGCATAACGGTACAGGGTTTATGATTTGGTCTACTCTGAGCCCCTCCCGGATGACCAACCTCTTCACCCTATCTCTAAGAGAGAGCCTAGCCACCCTGCAGAGGAAACTCATTTCAGCCGCCTGTATACGAAATCTTGTTCTTTCGGTCGGACCCCCAGATATTTAAACTCCTCCACTTGAGGCAGGACCAGGAGAGGGCAATCCACCCTATTCCGGCTGAGGACCATGGTCTCAGATTTAGAGGTGCTGATTCTCATCCCTCCTGCTTCACACTCGGCTGCGCATCGCTCAAGCTAGAGCTGGAGATCACGGCCAGATGACTCCAACAGGACCACGTCATCCACAAAAAGCAGAGACCCAATCCTGAGGTCACCAAACTGGATCCCCTCAACACTTCTGCTGCGTCTAGAAATTCTGTCTATATAAGTTATGAATAGAATCAGTGATAAAGGGTAGCCTTGGTGTAGTGCAACCCTCATGGTGTGTTCAGACCAAATGCGTTTTGAGCTTCAAGAGCGGCAGGTTTCAATGTAAAGTCTATGGGGAGGCGCGGCAAGGGGGCGTCGAGCTTTCTCACGTCGTGTTTTGAGCGTTTTGGGCGTTCCGCACGGAACGCGCGTCAAAAGCCAGAGATGGACAAAGCTGAACTTTGGCCACTCAACGCGGGGCGTCAACCAATCAGAGCGATCAGCTGGCAGCTCCTGGAGGATTCCTGTGGTGAACCCAGACACGGGGCTGAGATGCGATTACTCCGTGCAATATTTAGGATAACCTTGCTAAAAAGGTGAATGTTACTGATTTGGCAACGTAGCAGGATACGTTACCTAGCAACGCTTTGTTTGGGGCAGCGGCGGCTCTCTGCTGAGTGCGGCTCTTGTTGCATTAACACTGACTAACTGCCCTATGACAACGTCCTCTAGCTTTATTTATTACATAAAACCATGCCATATCTCTACTCAATCCGCCATCATTCAAACTGACCAGAAGGAAAGTGCCGCCTCCCTCCTCTCTTTTCCGCTGCATTTGCCGCTCGCTGCAGACACACAAGCGGCAGGCGTGGCAGGAGCATTTTGGGCATTAGACAAGCATCGAGTGTTCAGCGTTTTGAGCGTTTTCGACACTCAAAACGCGTTTGGTCTGAACACACCATCACTGGAAACGAATCCGACTTACTGCAAGCAATGTGAACCAAGCTCTGACACCTGTCATGCAGGGACCGGACAGCTCGTACAAGGGGGTCCAGTACCCCATATTCTCGGAGTACCCCCCACATGGGCCCCTGGGGAACACAGTCGAATGCCTTCTCCAAGTCCACAAGGCACATGTAGACTAGTTGGGCAAACTCCCATGCCCCCTCCAGGAACCCAAAGAGGGTATAGAGCTGGTCCACTGTTCCAGGACAAAAATCGCACTCCTCCTCCTCAATCCGAGATTAGACTACCTGATGGACCCTCCTCTCCAGGACCCCTAAATAGGACTTTCCAGGGAGGCTGATTAGTGTGATCCCCCTGTAGGTGGAGCACACCCTAAGGTCCCCCTTCTTGAAAAGGGGCACCACCACCCCAGTTTGCCAGTCCAGAGGCACTTTCCCCAATGTCCACGCAATGCTGCAGAGATGTGTCAGCCAGGACAGTCCCACAGCATCCAGAGCCTTAAGGAACTCCGGATGGATCTCATCCACCCCTGGGGCCCTGCCGCCAAGGAGCTTTTTGACCACCTCAGCAACCTCAGCCCCAGAGATAGGAGAGTCCACCTCCGAGTCCCCCAGCTCTGCTTCCTCACTGGAAGTCGTGTTGGTAGGATTGAGGAGGTCTTTGAAGTATTCCCTCCGACGACCCACGACATTCCGAGTTGAGGTCAGCAGCTCCCAATCTCCACTGTATACAGCGATGACGGAGTACTGCTTCCCCCTCCTGAATCGCCGTATGGTGGACCAGAAGTGCCCCAAAGCCACCTGGAAGTCGTTCTCCATGGCCTAGCCAAACTCCTCCCACGCCTGAGTTTTTGCCTTGGCAACAGCCAAAGCTGCATCCTGCTAAGCCTGTCAATACCTATCAGCTGCCTCCAGAGTCCCACAGGCCAAGAGGCCCGATAGGACTCCTTCTTCAGCTTGACGGCATGCCTTACTACAGGTGTCCATCAATGAGTTCTGGGATTACCACCATGACAGGCACCAGCAATCTTACGTCCACAGCTCCGGCTGGCCGCCTCAACGATAGAGGCACACTTGGACTCAATGTCCCCTGCCTTTCTTGGGACATGGCTGAAGCTCTGTTGAAGGTGGGAGTTGGAACTTGCTCTGACAGGGGACTCTGCCAGATGTTCCCAGCAGACCCTCATCCACGTTTGGGCATGCCAGGCCTGACCAGATTCAACCCCCACTATCTGCGCCACCTCACTACCAGGCAATGATCAGTTGACAGCTCCACCCCCCTCTTCACCAGAGTGTCAAAGCTACGTGGTCAAAGCTCCAATGATACAATTACAAAGTTGATCATTGAGCTGCAGACCAGAGTCCTGATGCCAGGTGTACATATGAACACTCTTATGCTCGAACATGGTATTAGTTATGGACAATCCATGACGAGCACAGAAGTCCAACAACGAAACACCATTTAGGTTCAGAGAGGGGGGACCATGCCTTCCAGTCACTCCCCTCCAGGTTTAACTGTCATTGCCCACGTGAGCAATGAAGTGCCGCAGAAGAAAACAAGGGAGTCCCCCATGGGAGCACCCTCCAAACCCCCCTCCAAGGACTCCAGAAAGGGTGGGTACTCCAAACTGCTGTTTGGTGCACAGACACAGTTCGCAGTCATGACCCGTCCCCCACCCGAAGGCGGAGGGAGGCTACCTTCTTGTGGACTTAGTCTCGTGCCTCCCCCAGACACCTTTCTGCCATGGGGGACCCTACCAAGGGCATAAGCCCCCAACAACATAGCTGCTAGGATCTTCAGGACACACAAACCCCTCCACCACAATAAGGTGGTGGCTCAGGGAGGGGAGAATCAATAAAAGAATCAATGAGTTGTAAAAGTAGAAGTCCAGAAATAAACATGATTAACTAACCATGATGAGACCTTAAGAGAGCTGTGTATAAATAGACAAGCCTCAATGAAATGAAGCGAATTTGTAAACCGAGCAAACAAATAGTAAATATCTATTTCATGTAATTATAGCTAAAGGTGCTTCTTCAAACTGTTGAATCTGGAGAGTTTTTAACACTCTGCTTCTGACATTACACTCAGATTTTATTCTATAAATAATAACATTAATGTTTATCTGGAAAAGACTCCTAATAAGATGATAGAAGTAAAAGACAGTACTTTCTTTTCCACATGCTTTGCCTTCATTTGTTGCTATTACAGGCTTTAGTCTGCACAGACCAGTTTGGAGCATGAATGTGTTGAGAGTCAGGAAATGCTTAAAACAGGTTACAAGGTCAACACAATAATAACAACCAAACTCTGATGGATATACTGGCTACTTACCAAATATTTTCCTTCAATCCATATGATAGGAATTCCATGTTTTATGACAGATCAGACCAGAACAGAGAAACAGAGAAATTTTAGATGATCATTTTTTTGAATGACAGATCAGTAAGGATGATGGATTAATGGATTAATTCAGATGAATTTCAATGACACATTATACTCAGATGAAGATGTCCATTAGGGTTCAGCACCTAATTTACATCAGTAATTAAGTGGAATGAATTCATTGCATAACATCAGCGTAGCACTTGAAGTTCCTTTTCACGACAAATATATACGTTGAGCCATTTATTATAACCCTCTAAGTTTGCATCTTTCTGTCTTATCATGTCTCATAATTGTTTACATGCATTTTAAGCTAACATGCCAGAGCTTTGAAAATATAATAAAATACAGTTGAATGTTGGACATTGCTTTCCAAACATGGCTGTTATGGCTTTTCTATGAGCATGATGGTCAAAGGAAAGCTGATTTTCAGGATATAGATCAGAATAATTATTTTGCATTACTCTGTTCAGGCTAGAAATATTCTGCAGCTTGTGTGCATTCATAAGTTGTGATAAGAACTCTGCAAAATAATATATTGAAGAAATGACAAATCATAGTTTCCTTTTATACGTTTTAGTCCTTCCAAAGAAGGCCAATCCATCTGCAGACAGCTTTGCACAGTCTGCAGATGATAAGGCAAAGCATCCTCCTGCAGAGCATCATTTATGTGCCCAGATAAGGAGAATCAAGTCATTTAAGCCTATCTAAAGGACACAGTATGGAAACGGCTCAGACATATGAATTATTGCCTCCAGACTCATCACAGCACAGATGCATCTGGTGACAGGGGCAAAATCAGAGTCAGGGCACAGAAAATCACACTTTTCTCATTACAAAAGCTTAAAAATATATGTACCACTGTCTCCGTCCATCTGCCCTCCCTCCATATCTCCTTTCTTGTCTTCATGTCTGTTTTTGTGGGAACACGACTGAAGTTTTTATAATGTGGTGGATTTTCTGTAAAACAGTGAGGAACCAGCAGCGTAAATGTGCATAGACTCTGGTCCGACCTCGGCAGCCCTGAAAGCAGAGGACACATGTGACATATGGACGCAGCTGAAGGTGTCAGCGGGTCAACAAGAACGATCAGAGAGACAAGTCAGTGATGAGGACGGTAAAATGATCTGCTCAAACAAAAGTTTCTGTACAATTCACATAGTTATAAACCCCCGTTAGACAACTAAGTACCATATACAGGTTTAGTTTAATGAATAAACCATTAGAAATGATTGAACATTGAATATTTAATTAAAGCTTTTTATATCCTTGATGAACGTGCTGCATCTTTTAGACATTGTGATCTAATCAGACCTGAATATGAAATTACTGGATGACAGTGTGCCTTTGAACTGAAAAGACATACTGAGGACCTAAAACTAATAAAATGTTGACTTCTCAAGATAATCCTGCTTAACAATCTTATCAAAGATCTTTTGTTATTCATTCCAGCAGTGTGACCATCAACTAAGATGCAGAAAAAATTAATGAAAATCAAATTAACTCTGAGGTCTAACAGTGGAACGAAGAGATGAGAGTTTCAGTAAATGACTGCCTTTAGGTGAATATATAATATAGAAGAGAGAAGATCTGAATTTTAAGAGCATGCCAGAGATACAAGCAGTGAGACTGATATCTATGTATTTGACTGAAGCTGTAAAATTAGCATGTCGATTATTAGTCACAGCATCACTGTTTGATCCAGCGACACCTTGCAGAAAGTTCCTCTTCAGCAATAATAAATAAATAAATAATAATAAAATACTGTCAGCAAGTTTCTAAATAAATTCTGGCATGCTGTAAAATGTTGATAGCAAAAGCAAGTGCACACTCTGGCTCCATGAGGATGTTTGTTCACAAGCAGAAGTAACAAATCTCTTTCTGCTTTTGGAAACAAGTGTGACAGGAAATGTCTCAGACACATTTTTCATCTCTGTGGCTCATCTGCCGACTACGAGCATTTAAAGCCCTTCAAATATTTTCCCTGATTTTCTGCTAAAGTGTGAGAAGCCGTTAAAACGCACATGCAGCAAACAGCAATACCAAATGAAAAATGCATCTGAATCAATGAAAAATGACATCTTTGGAAGAAACAAATGTGAGTTGAAGGAATCGGTTGTTGAGATGGGCTGCATTGGTGTCACTACCTCTTTTGTTCTGAACAAAGAACATAGTTTCCTTATCTCTTATGCTAATATAGCTAATAGTAGAACATAGTGAGGGATCACCAAACATCTCCAACATCTGAATGAACAAAAATTCTGGCTGATTGTTTTCATATTATTATAAAAAATAAAAGAAGTATAGAGTAAAGAAACACTCATCTTAATCAGCTTGTAACTACTAAATTAAATGAGATCCCCGAGGTTATGGTCAGACTGCTGACAAAGATGGCTTAAAATCAACTTTGTTGCTCATTTGTGATCCATTTCAGATCATTTTATCATCAGATATCCACGTGTTGAGTTTTGAGAAGGGTTCTTATTCCCAAAAATCCAATTCAATTCAATTCAGCTTTATTTGTATCATGCCACTTAACAACAAGCCACTTCAGGGCACAGACACATCATTTCAAGCTAATTCATAGATAGCTAAAGGAAACCAACTGATTGCATCAAATCACGACTTTAATCCAATCCCCCAATATGGGGGATCGGAATCGAAGTGCATAATGCATAAGGCGATAGTGGGAAGAAAAACCTCCGGCAGAACCCGGCTCAGGGAGGGCAGCCATCTGTCTCGACTGGTTGGGGTGGAGAGGACAGGAAAGACAGATCAACATGTAGTTTCGACATGGATCAGCTTGCAATGTGCAGATTTAGTAAATACAGCTTTACTGCTGTATAAAGTCACAAATTCACTTTTATATTGTACATTTGACTCAGCTTGTAGATTTTTCTCACTGTTCTTTCAAAGCAACCTCAGTCTGAACGATCATGTCTCATTGTCCTCAACTTTGAGAAAGTGAGATAGATGTCATAACTCAGCACACAGCAAAATCTAATGTAAACTACAGACGAAACAATATTTTTGTTGACTGCACAACAACTTGGAAACTAATTCACACACTCTGACGTGTGTGTAGCATCTATATTTACCTCCATGAACACATCGTGACGTCTGGTCTTCCTCTGCAGGTCACCTGATAGTTGTAGAGTGTTTACACTAGTGCCATCAGAGTCCAGTGTGTGCAAAACTAAATATCCCCCCCCCAATTCATCCAGTTTATGTGTTATGCCAACAACCGCCATAAACGTAACAAAATCTGATTTTATTTCTTTTAAAGTTTCTGGAAATGACAGATTCAACAGTGTCTTTCTGATAATAGATCAAAGTGATTCCTGTAGACCACAAGCATCATTTTACTTCCTGTATGGGCTGGTAATAGGTGACAAAGTGCACCTGCCTTATCAAAATATTTATTTCTTTACATGTTTATTTAAACAGGGACAAGTGCATAAGCATTGCATCATAAATCATATGAAGTAAATGCAATGTGTAGAGGTTGCTGAGCCCCGTTCCTGGTTAGACGTCTCTAATCAGTTATGAATTATTGAATTAAAATGTAAGGACCAATGAGAAACATACAATAAAAATCCATATTTACAATAAAATGTAAGATATCAAAAGCATGAAGCAACAAATATAGATAGAGAGAGGAAAAGATAGAAAGTCAATCAAAGTTTGAGTGTGTGTCAGAGTGTGTGTGCTTGCATGTGTTATTGTCTACCTGCATCTTTGAGTATGATCTGACATTATTGCTGCGGATGTTCACAGACGCCCTGCGATGGACTGGCGAGCTGTCCAGGGTGTACCCTGCCTGTCGCCCAAAGCCGGCTGGGATAGGCTCCAGCTTCCCCGCGACCCTGAATTGGAATAAGCGGTTCGGAAAATGAATGAATTAATGAATGTTCACAGACTTGTTTCACTTTCAGACATTTTTTATGGTTTCAACTCGCCTCACCTGCAGTACGTCAGTATTACGTCTGGGGAAATAACGCCACACATCACACACAGGAAATCTGACAAAGACATGCTGAAAAACAGAATATTTAAATTAGGGTGCATTGTTCACGAGTCTCAATTCAACAGTCCGATTCACATCTACAGTCACTGGAAATGCAACTAAAGTGCGACTCCAGCCACCATTTCTGCTGTTTCATCTGCATACATCTGGCATGTGACCGTGGAGTTAACAGCAGACGGTACCTCTAAACACAGCATTTATTCTATGCGCTTACATTAGAAGAAAATATGACTGGTGTCAATAATTATTTATTCATTCATTCATTATCCTAACCGCTTAACCTATGAAGGGTTGTGGGGAAGCTGGAGCTTATCCCAGTTGTCTTTTAGGCGAAAGGCAGGGTACACCATGGACAGCTCGCCAGTCCATCACAGGGCCACACAGAGACAAACAGCCACTCACACTCACTCCTAGGGGCAATTTAGATTAACCAATTAACCTAACATGCATGTTTTTGGATGGTGGGAGGAAGCCGGAGTAGCCAGAGAGAACCCACGCATACACGGGGAGAACATGCAAACTCCACACAAAAAGGCCACTGTTCAGGCTTCGCCTTCAGCGACCTTCTTGCTGTGAGGCCACAGTGCTAACCACCATGCCACCATGCAGCCCGGTGTCAATGATTCTTTTTTTCCATCCATCCATCTTCTGCCGCTTATCCGGGGTCGGGTCGCGGGGGCAGCAGCCTAAGCAGGGAAGCCCAGACTTCCTTCTCCCCAGCCACATTTGCCAACTCTGCGGGGGGGATCCCGAGGCGTTCCCAGGCCAGCCGAGAGATATAATCCCTCCAGCGTGTCCTGGGTCTTCCCCGGGGTCTCCTCTCAGAGGGACGTGCCTGGAACACCTCACCAGGGAGGTCCAGGAGGCATCCTGTCCAGATGCCCCGGCCACCTCAACTGGTTCCTCTCAATGCGGAGGAGCAGCGGCTCTACTCTGAGCCCCTCCTGGATGACCGAGCTCCTCACCCTATCTCTAAGGGAGAGCCTGGCCACCCTGCGGAGGAAACTCATTTCAGCCGCCTAATCTCGTCTTTCGGTCACGACCCACAGCTCATGACCATAGGTGAGGGTAGGAACGTAGATCCACTGGTAAATCGAGAGCTTCGCCTTCTGGCTCAGACAGACCGGCACAGAGTCTGCATTACTGGAGACACTGCATAGATCCATCTGTCGATCTCGCGCTCCATCGTTCCCTCACTCGTGAACAAGACCCTGAGATATTTAAACTCCTCCACTTGAGGCAGGACCTGACTCCCGACCCGGAGAGGGCAATCCACCCTATTCCGGCTGAGGACCATGTCATTTGTAAAAAATTAACAAAAAAAAAAAAAAAGAAAGAAAGTTTTGCTCAGTATTTCACTGACTGAATAGTTAAATAGAAGCTGGATGTTGCTGAACCCTCATGCTATCTTCAAGGTCACCTTAATCATGCAAATCAGTCCTTAAAGTAAATGAATCTGCCATCTATCTCAGCTTGATTTACACCTCGGCTCATGATTCACTGTCTGAAGGAGTCAGGAGGAAGGAGGACTTCAGAATGAGTCCCTGTGCTGCTGAGGTGGAGGAGAAGTTTTGTGTAATGATCATGTCACTGTGAGCATTGGTGTGCATGTGCTGTCCTCTGATGAAGGGGATGCCACACAGTGTGGAAGCACGGTGGGTGGTTGTAGACCTCTGCTGCTGCTCTGACAGCATCTTCACCTGCTCTATGATTCTGGCCAGTCAAACGGAATTTTTAACACTAAAAAGCAGGTTTACTTGCATCCTTGTGTGTTAAAGAAAAAAATGATGAGAAGAACATATACAATCAGTCGTCTTCTTATCAACCTGCTTTCATCTGGAGCCACTGCTTCTCTTTCAGTAGAACAAAGCAATGAAATGGCTTTTGATTTTGCTTCCTGTGGCCATTTGATTCTTTTTTTCTCCATTTTTATGAATTACAAATGTTGACTGTCTTTCACTGAGCTTGTTTTCGCTCTCAGTCTTTAAAGAATAAAAACGAACAAGCTTCCGGTGTGCGTTTCAAACATCTCCGAGAACTCATTTTAACAAAGACAGCCTGAACACAAAGCACAAGATACCGCCTGTGTTCACCAAAAATAACAAATGTGATACTCAGTATCTCAAATTAAAACAGACCCACATCAAACACACACATGCGCACACTCATATTTACTTACGAATTTTCCTGTAGGCTCGTTACTCCTGAAAAAGTGTGTGTGTGCATACAAATCACATTGCTGTCTGTTCTTGTGTCATCTGAGCGGATTTTCTGCTGCTTTACAGTAAATGATGGCAGCTTGTTTGACCTGCTGCTGTGTGCTTTTAGTTAAAACAGTGTCTTTGTGCACCAATACATTAAAACAGTGATGATTAATTGCAGTCAAGATACTTTCATTTATAAAGGTTTTGTTAAAAAAGCTTTGCTACCAGCAACAACAATGGTTTGCTGTATTTACCAGTGCCCGGAAGATGATGTGGATTGATTGCAGCATTTCTGACAGAAAAAACTGAGACAATTTAAAGAAATTATTCTTACATTTACTTTGGCATTTATTTACTCAAAGAAATTCCATCTAACGTTGATTTTTACTTAATAAAAGTTTGTCAGTATTCGTGTATTTCTGCATTTGACATCTGAAAGCCCGATCTAAAACTTTTAAAACAGTACAGCTGCAATGTTCCCATTCCTTCCCACAACTCTTGAAAGATTATCTCGCATTAAAGTGTTTACAATCCAACAAGCAATGAACCATTTCAGTCGATATCTTGTCTGATGCTTAATAGTTGTCATCTCCTTCCAAATTTCCCCACAGATCAACCTGTGGAGATGCACTAGGACTGCAGATAGGTTGAACTAGTAACTTCCTAATCTTCCTCCTCAGCCATTCCGCTAAATGTGTCCCAGTTTGGTTGGGACCAGTATGAACTTGTCCAGGACAATGGGTTATTTTAAAGGAAGCATTTAATGTTCTCAGGTCTTTACAAACTTTGCTGCTTTTATATCACCATGACAGAAGTGGAAATGAGCTCTGCCAAGAACAGTGATAGCCTGTACTAACACAGAGTCTGGCTTTCAAACATGTTGCTGATAACAGCTGGGCGGGTCTTTCCATTTTTCGGTCCAGAGCACACAGCATCAGTTTCTCCCAAGAAGGAACTGGAATACAGACTGGTCTGGCTACAGTAAAATATCTCAACTATGGTTTCTTCAGATATCAGAGCCAGAAAATCCTCCTCAACAAGGCTAACATGCAGCGTCTGTCTGCACCGGGACACTTTGTGATGCAGCTCATGACTGCTGGTGAACCGTGCTTCTGGATTTACTGTCACGGTTTGTAGATTTAGTTACGTTTTAGTTTGTATGTTTGCTGTTCTCCTTTGTTTTTAAGTTTTTTATCATGGTTATCTGGGCTTCCTGTTTCATATTATTCTGTCTTCCTGTCGTTCTGCTTCGTTTTGCTTCATGTCTCTCCAGGATTGTTTCTCATCTCCACATCTGTTCCCCATTAAGTTACTGGTTTTTGTTAAATTATCTCTCCTGTCTAAGTTTGGTCACTCGTATTCTTATCCTTGGTCATTTTTCTGTTTTCTGCAATGACTGTAGGTTCAGATTAACCTGCCTGTTTCAGTCCCCCTTCCTCCACTTTACCATGGATCAGTGGGGTCTGAGGGATCTGGCATCACTGGTTTCCAATTAAAGCTTGCTCTTTACACACTAACATCCCTCTGCAATCTTTGATTCCTTTATTGACTTTAAGTGTTATAAGAGGAAATATACAAAGTCTTTGAAATCTTTGGGAAACACTGCCGTTAACAAACTCAATGAATTTTCTATGCAGACATGCAACCTCTTCTGGTCTTCGTCTGTTTGGTGTGACCTTAAAAACCAAATAATGCAGGACTAGATGAATGAAAACACGAAGCTGAAAAGTTGAAGAAAAACATTGACAATAATGGTTTTAAACTTTTTACACCAGAATAAATGGTGTCTTTTTCTTCACTTCCACCATATCAGGGATCAACCCCCAGTTATCAGACATTAATATGCAGGACTTCTGATCCATCAACCAATCAGAATAAAGATGCATCATATAAACACCTCCGCTTATCTGATCAGCTTCACTCGGGAAGAATTTTTTGGTTTTAGGATTGACAGAAAAAACAACCATATGAAAACTCATTCTGGGCGTTTCTGTGGTGCACGTTGCTTCTGTGCATGACTGAAGCATGTGTGGGGTGCACGACGTAACAGCATTGCAGGAAAGACTTGAAAAATGATGGCAGTAAAACGAAACAGGACTGTGGTGAATGGAATCAACGTTTAGTGCAAAATGCATCTGTAAAAATCCTTACTGTTGTATTAAATCTTTCCATCATGCAAACGGGAAAAACACGCATCTGATTGGAACATTTTATTAACTGTCCATGTTAACATGTCAGCTGCAGTCTCTGATCTGATGGATTTCAGTCAAACAGATGAAATATTGTAAAAGTCACTTAATACCTGTGTGTAATATTTACAGTGCATGTCTGTATGTGAACAGGTAGAAAGAAAATATCAGCAAAAAACAGACAGAAGAGGCAAAAAAAGAGGAAAAAAATTCAAAATAGAAATTAAAGCATGAATATAAATGTTGACATTATGCATGGCAGTGTTACTGTGAGGTTCTTAGTAATGTATAGTAATGATAATAATGCTATTATTTACAGTGGAGATGACCAAAACAGTGATAATGATCAGCACAGTTCCAACAGCGATCTGTTGTCACAACTATCAATACTACTACTAATATATAGTGATAATACTAATATATCACTAATAATATTAAAATTCAATATGCTTTCCTTATCCTATTTTAAGTTATTGTCTACAAAATGTAGTTATATGTTTGCATTTAAATGTTATAAATTGGTTTAATTTGCATGTACAGTTGTGCTCATATGTATTCATCTCCTTTCATTAAAGAAAAGCTGAATTTACAACAGTCACTCAAATAACTGGAGACTTAAAAAAGGAACAATAACTAAAAAATTTGCAGAAAATATAATTTAGTAATATACGACACTGTTTTTTCATTTAATCGAGTTTAAGAAAGAAAAAAACAAACAAACAAACAAATGTGTCCTGGACAAATTAGAGACTTTTCTGTTGAACAGTGGGACAAAATACCTGTCAACAGGTGCAGAAGTCTGACTGAGAGGAACAGAAAACACCTGACTGGAGCGGAAACATTAAAGGATTGTTCAACTAAATATTAGTTTATGAGTGATGTAATATGTAATAAATTATCTTATTTGTTTGCTTTTTAAAATAAATATTTCTATTACACCAGAATTAGAAAATAATGTCATGATTTTCATAAAATTTTTATTTATTATTACTTTAGTCAATTTCAGCTTATTTTACAGGCAGCTGTTTTTTTCCTTCTTTAGTGAAAGGGGATGAATAAATATGAGCACAACTGTATGTGTGAATATAAGCACATTTCCCCTTCAGTCCTCCTGCACAGGTGTAGATACTCCATCCTGGCCGGTGGTTGGTCGCCTCTGTGTGCGTCTTTCCTCAGACAGAAATGACATGAGGAGGCGCGGTATGGAGCTTTTAATCACTGCTGGTTTCTGACGTTGGTTTGATGTGTTTAAGCCTTTAAGACCTTTTTACTTTGGCGAGAGTCCTGTGTTTGGTAGCTAATGACTGACTACCGCCTTCATCTGTTTTTACTTCAGCCTAATCCAAGTCTTAAATTACAACTCAGTAAATAACAGTCACATGGGTAAAATCTGATCCCTGCTCCAGCTGCAGTGGAATAAAACTGATGCAGCAGGCGTGAGGCACAATAATGTTACATGTATTATAATCACAGTAAGCAGAGTTTTTAGAGGAAACGCAGTCGATTGCCCCTTAAAAATACTGGCAGGCTGTGGTTTAATAACAGATGGAGTCTGTTCCTGTGACTTCCAGGGCATAAGGAGTTCATATAACCAGCCAACAGCTGTCAAACCAGACAGCTGTTGGCTTTGGTTAAAAGTAGACAGCTCCAAAAAGAAGGAAAAAAAACAAGTGTGAATTCTCCAGAGATGATCTCAAAATAAAAGTATTTACTTTACCCTCACAAGCAAATCCACTGGCAGTCGGGCGGTGGCTACTGGTGTGGCTGAGCCTTTACAGCAGAAAGACTTACGCCTTCGCCACTGTGCTGATATCATGTGATCAACACCCGTTTGTCTAATCAGACACTATTATCCTGGAAAAACCATCATCATCTCATGAGAACAGCTGGTTCTCTGCTAGTACAGTTTGAAAGAAGCATCTTTTAGTGCAACAAATACTCTCCAAGGAATAAAACATCTTCAAAGCACAAACATAAATCTGTCGCAGGCCAATAAACCTTAAGTGGGTTCTCAGTTAACTGAACTGATTTACTTTATTTTGCTTCCACTTAATGTCAAGTCAGGAGAATTGTAATTATTGCATATGAATGGAAGAGCTAAGGAGAATAGAGTAGAAAACCTTCAATCTTAAATGAAGAAATAACTTCCCACGGAGAGGACTTGAAAGCTGCAGCATAAAGCTGTTTTTGTCCTTCACCCATTCTAAGTCATTGTAAAACACTGTGGCTGAGCGGCCGATTAAAATACCATCACATCGCCATTATTTGAGCTTCGACTGCAGCTGCAGCTGCAGGGGATTCATTAAAAACTGTCCTGGTCAGCCGGACCTGAAGGCAGACTCGTGTCCGTGTGCATCTAACAGTAACTGGAGAGGAGACCCCCTCAGGTCGGGTTCTTGATGCTGCGCTCCAGACTGATATATCCTACTTTGACACGGTAATGTATGAACTTTGCAGCATATGTGTGTGTGTGTGTGTGTGTGTGTGTGCACCTCAACGTGGTCATTTCTTCTTTGATTTCTGCTCACCTCCTGAGTAGGCTGTATGATTAACATAATTGCAGTTAATTGCCATAAAAATGGCCCCAGAGGCTTGTCAGCAATGTCGAGGCGGGAGAGTCAGACTGCTCCTCTGTTGGTGCTGGAATCAGCGGGTCTTCCCTCAATGAACAAGGTTAATCGCAATATGCACACTTGTTCACGGCTCAGAAAGATACATAATTTTCTGGCTTTTATGGACATGTTATAGAGTAACTTTACTGTGAGCAAACAGGACCACACAACGTGTCTCTGATGGATTCACTAAATACCTAAACTGTCACATTTAATTATTCCATAAAGGAATTTAATTCATTGGACAGCTGGAGAGGAAGAGGTCTGAATGCACTTCTCACATGTTAAATTGCTTAACAAAGCAAATCTATTCCTAAAGTCATCAGGAAAATGGATTAATTATGATTGATTCCAGCCTTTTATCTGAGTGAATAACTTTGCTGCTTCAGTACTCCAGGATTCTGGATGTTGTGATCCACCGCAACGTGTCAAAATGAACACTGAACCATATCCATTAATATCCTTAGTTAAACTATTAGGGGTTATAAAATTCCATGTCGAGCTAATTAGATAAGATGGACTGGATTTTAGTTTTGCTTCCTCGACTTTCATACTCAGGGCCAGAGCTTCTAAGATCCCAATTTTTGGGGGTTTTCTACTTGCTGCAGTGAATTTGCTTCGGCTTTTCAAAGCTTTTCTACCTCATTTTATTTTCTAGAACTCTGAAATTTGCTGTTTCTTCCACACCGCGCCGTCTGTACTGCAGATGAACTGGTCATGACCCCCCATGTCACATTCAGGGACATGTAAATGCATAAAAAAAGTGCTTTCATTACACTTTTAAATAATATTTCTATATTGAAATGTCTGGAAAAACCACCTCATAAGAGTATAAAAATGTTCGAGCAATATTTGATTTTTTTTTTTTTTTTTTATGTTGGTGTTTTCATTTCAACACTTTTTTTTAGAGGTATAATGAAACTGCAGCTCCTGTTTAAATGAGGGCTTGAGTGGGACGTGGTTTGCATCGTGAAGCGTTTCGCAGCGTGACGTGGTTTGGAGAGAAAACATGGCCTACAGCAAAAAAATCTCACTGATACACAAATGCTGCTGTATGGAAGCAAATTCATGAAAAAGTTGAAGCTGTCGGTAAAACGATGTGAACAGGACATGAAGTAAAAAAACATATAAAGACATTAGAAGTTGAACAAAAGAAAAATCTGAAAATCATAAAACAGGTGGGGGTGCAGGGTGTGTTTACTGTCATCTTAAAGAAAGAAAACATGAATGAATTACGACAGTCTCTTGTTTCTAATAAAGACTTCATTTATTCTTACTGTGGATTTCATAAACTGGCCCACCTACAAACCAGTTGTCTAAAAACACCAGCTAGCAAGTTGGAGAACAGAAAACTGTTTTTCAAAATAAAAGGGTCATGCGCTGACCTGAGAAATTTTCACATGGGCACAGTCACTTGCTCTTATTAGACTACTCTATGAAATGCTGCTACTGCAAAAACAAAACAAAATTAAAACCGCAAGCGGTGATATAGGCCCTCGCACCATGGCGCCGCTCGGCATAATGCCACCGCCTCCCCTGCCAACATCCTTCCCATGCCTCTCTCAACCTAAAGTGCAGCCAGACTGCACTTCAGGCCATTTAGGCCTTATGAACGGTCACTTCCTGTCACCAAGGGGCGGGGCTAACTTATCATCTAATTATTGACATGCACAAATGTGAAGAATATGACTGGCATCATCTGTAGTGAATTTGGTGCAGGTTGGTTGTTTTTTGGGGGAGTTATGTCAGTTTTCCTTTTCATTGCATCACAGCTGCTTTGCTGCCCCGCCTCTCCTAAATGATATCCCCTATTAAAGAAAATAGCACAACTTTTAATCACACATGCCTCTTGAGCATCCTGACTCATCTGGGTTAAAGTTGGACAAAATTCTTAGGAGAAGTTCCTCAAAATGCATGGCAAAGAAAATGACAGAAATGACCCCAAAAATGGCACCCTTTTCAAAATGGCCGACTTCCTGTTGGATTTAGGCCATATGTCCAAGAGACGTTTTTCAAGGTACTGGGAGGGTCTACAAGTGTCCCGAATCATATCCATGTCAGTCAATGTAGTGGGCGGGGCTGATTGATTGAAATTTTGTAGGGGGCGCTATGTAGCCATTTACTATCTTTTCCATTATATGGTAATTTTATTTTATTAAGGACATAACTGTCATGACTCATGGCAAGTATGGTGAAGATCAACAATTTCATGGCTTTGTTACAGGTACTTCCTGGTTCATGATATCAGACACTTGTTGTTGCCAAGGGGTGGGGCTAATTCATAGTCATATTATTGCATTGTATATTTTGTTCATCATGGGACTGGCATCAAATGTGGCGATTCCTGTGCTGATATGTTGTTTTATGTGGGAGTATTAGCAATAAGTCTTTGTTAATGAGACATAAAACTTTGAGGGCCCGCCCCTCCTAAACTAAATCTTCTATTAGAAGAAATAACACAACTTTAAATCACACATGCCTCCTGAGCATCCTGTGCAAGTTGGGTGTCAGTTGGACAATATCCCTAGGAGGAGTTGTTTAAAATGCATGGCAAAGAAATGACCCCAAAAATGGCGCCTTTTTCAAAATGGCCGACTTCCTGTTGAATTTAGCCCATATGTCCAAGAGACTTTTTTGAAGGTACTGGAGGGTTCTCCAAGTGTGCTGAATTTTATCCATGTCTATCAATGTAGTGGGCGGGGCTGATTGATTGAAATTTTGTAGGGGGCGCTATGGAGACATGCTCCATTTGTTCCATAATGTTTCAATGGGGCTTAGTTCAGGGCCTTACTGTCATCAGTCATGGCAAGTATGGTTGCGGTCCAAGGTTCCATGGCTTGGTCACAGGTACTTCCTGTTTCATGGCGTTGGACCGCCATTCGCCATGTCCCGTTTAGCGTAGCGACTTGAGGTTTTTATTGTGGCATCATGAAAGGGTTTGACATGTTTTGGAGGAGGCTCAAGTGTTTTGGACCATTTGCTTAGAAGCATGACCCTCAAACGTGCAAAAAAACACTTCCTGTTGTAAGTGGGCGGAGTTTAGGTCTACACCAGCAATGGTCACAGTAATCTGTTCAGGACTGATCCCTTATTAATCCCTATAAGTTTTAGGGTGATCAGATCAAAATTGACAATTTTATAGTGATTTATGATGTCACGCCGCCGCATGGAACTTCGCCATGGCGTCACGGGCACGCCGTGCAGCGTAGAGCAACGTCCTTTATAAGATCTCTTCACCAACATGTTTTGTGATGCCTGAGTGAATTTGGGCCATGTGGTGTCCACCAAGCCAGAGTTATGGGTGTGTGAGCAAAAAACAACACTTTTGACCTCCAGGGGGCGTGGCTATTTCATAATCAAAATATTGACATATAGAACTCTGTAGGAGGGGACTGCCATCATATCTAGCAAATTTGGTGCAGAAATGTTGCTTTATGTGGGAGTTATATCCGTTTAATTTTTCCTGGCGAGACATCAAACTTTGAGGCCCCGCCCCTCGTAAACTAAGTCTCCTATTAGAAGAAATAACACAACATTTAATCACACATGCCTCCTGAACATCCTCAGCAATTTGTGGCTCAGTGGGATAAAAGCTCTAGGACGAGTTCGTTAAAATGCGAGGTGCTAAAACGCCAAAATATTGACTTTGACCTTAAATGGCCGCCTTCCTGTCGACATTTCACCATGACATTAAGAGGATTTTTTGTTCGCCCTAGCATGTAGATCATGTGTATGAATTTTCATAAAGATTAATGACATGCATTGGCGGGGCACCTAAAATAGGTGGCGCTCTCATTCAGTTTCGCCCAAACATTCTGGAGCACCTCAAAATATGAAATTTTTTGCATTCCCTTGGGGGGGTACGCAAAATTTGGTGAGTTTTTGAGCATGTTCAGGCCTCCAAAAAAGCAATTCATTTATTAGGAGAATAATAATAATAATTAAAACCGCAAGCGGTGATATAGGCCCTCGCACCATGGCGCCGCTCGGCATAATGCCACCGCCTCCCCTGCCAACATCCTTCCCATGCCTCTCTCAACCTAAAGTGCAGCCAGACTGCACTTCAGGCTATTTAGGCCTTATGAACGGTCACTTCCTGTCACCAAGGGGCGGGGCTAACTTATCATCTAATTATTGACATGCACAAATGTGAAGAATATGACTGGCATCATCTGTAGTGAATTTGGTGCAGGTTGGTTGATCTTTTGTATATAGTTGTGTCTTCTGTTTGTGGATCATAGACTTTTCTCTGTGGGATTTGTGCTGTGTTTATACACTGTTAGATCTGTATTTATTACAGTCATAAATTGTAATAAACTTTTATCTTGTTCCTGTATGATCACATCCTACTGCAGTTATTTAGATGACTTGAATGTATTGAATAAATGGGGAAAAGCATTTAAATTTCTTTATTTTAAAAACGCTTCAAAGTGTACAAAGTAGCTCAAATTACTTAATTAGTAACACAAAGTTATAAGTAAGAAACAATACAATCAACGAACATGTAAACAATAGATTCCACAGAAATGCTATTAAATTGTGGTTTACTAGAAAGAAAAAAAAAAAGAATCAAACACCAAAGATAAAACCAATGTTGTGTCTGTGCAGATCAGGAAACTGCTCTTCAGTAGCCACACAGCAACTGGGAATCAAGCCTTGTTTCCTTCTGAGGAGCTGGGATGTGAGTCTTCTTAGGTCCTTCACATTTATGTCATCAAGACGTCTCTGCAAAATTATACAAAAGATTGGTTAGATAAATAGAGCCACATTTTACTAACTGATGGAAAACAAAGTGAAAAGTGAAAGATCAGATTTTTTAGTGAAGGTCTGTGTCTACCAACTTTGTTCAGAGACTAAGTTAATATATTACTGTAATATCTAAAACTAATGTCTGGATGCCAAAGCAACAAGTAACATATGGAAGACAGAGCAGTAGGTAACAAGCTCAAATATAAAATTACATTTATGTTACAACAACAAATAATACATAAAACAGTTACCATTGACGAGGCTGAAGTTAGCTTCCGATCCGCAGCTTATGGCTGCAATATGTGTAAAGGGCAATTACACTGAATTTTTTGGAAACACCACCACATTAGACCAGGTACTGACAAAAAACTGGTATAGTATGTGGAATATTTTAGCCCACATTTGAAGAGTCTAAGTGTTTTAGTTTTTTGTCAGGACCTGATGTAATGTGGTCCAGATGCCAAAAAAGTCATGAAATGACCCTTATTTGCATTTTCACAAATAGAATAAAGATTTCACAAATCAGACACTATGTTTTATTGAATCTGCATAGTATGTGGAATATTTTAACCCAGGTTTTAAGAGTCCAAGTGTTGTAGTTTTTTGTCAGGACCTGGTCTAATGTGGTGTTTCCGAAAAATTCAGTGGAATTGCCCTTTACACATATTGCGAATCGGAAGCTAACTTCAGTCTCGTTTACCATTGTTGGTTATTGGAATACTGTGGAATTCCTGTAATAAATGTTTTTTATCGGTAATATCTTGAGACAAAACAGTGAACATGAAACTGCATTTTACCTGTACTACAGCTAGCCAGTCACATCTCTGGAAGCTGCAGCTCGTCTTCCTCAGACTGACCCGCTTGTCCTCGGACCGTCCACCAGCCCTGCCTCGGCCTTCCTGGCAACCTTAACATGTCATATTCATCACTGAAAACAAGTGTGTACACGGATCATCGCTGTAACAACATTCAAACATGTAAATTCTGCATTATGTCAGTGTCTGACTGCCTGTGTTAGGCTGATTCAGTCTAACATCAGCTGAATATATGCAGAAATATTAATAAAGTTAGAATTAGCCTAACAACTATAGCTAGCTTAGCACGTAGCTTAGCCTCTTCTTAGTACCACCGTTTATTCCATACGCGATATTGTCATTTTTACGTACTACTTTGCAAAAAAAACACCATAAGAGAGTATCATTTTCAGCATGACGAAGAGCCTGTTGTGTTAACAGTTACTTACCGGTTCATGTCGAGCTGAAATACTGGATGTCATCACACAGTTTGTAAATAAACTTTGAGTCTTGTGGACGGTGACGGTTCCGCTGTATTTAGAGGATGGGAGGGGTGAGGAGCAAGTTTAGCTCACTACTTCCGCCCTGTGGTGGTTTGTAGAGGTAGCAGTTGTGTGGTTTTGCTCACTACATGGTGTTTGCCACCTAGTGTTGGAAAGAATCGCTTTGAAATCTTACATACTCTGGCTTCAATAAATTGAAAAAAATAATCTAAAAGTGGATCAAATATGCCACAGTGTTTAATGAAATTGAAAAAAAAATCCCACCAGTTTTCCATAAATGGATGTTACATTATTTTTACTTTATTCAAAACAAGAATTAGCTGCTCATTCTCAGAACCAAAGCCTCAGATTTTTTCTTTTTCATGTAATCCCCCACAGTACAGACAAAGAGCAACAGGGAAGAATAATACATAAATGCTTCAAGTTTAGTTTTAATTCATTATGCTTATTAACATGCCTGTGACATTTGTTAAAAACTGTTAACATCATTTACATAAATATAGTTTTCAGTAACTTATTGTTGTAAGTATTAGCCGCACTGGATGTTTTAATCAATCCATCAACAGAGCTGATCCAATACCACTCTATCCAAGAATCCGAACAAATGTCTATAAATCAAAGAGCAATCAGTCTGCTTCTAAACAAGAAAACACATATGAAACTGATTCACATAATTAATAATTCCTTCAGATGGACCTGCATGTTCATCTGTACATACATGTCTATAAATATGGTTGGTTGTTTTTTGTGGGAGTTATGTCAGTTTTCCTTTTCATTGCATCACATCTGCTTTGCTGCCCCGCCTCTCCTAAATGATATCCCCTATTAAAAGAAATAACACAACTTTTAATCAGATATGCAGCTTGAGCATCCTGACTCATTTGGGTTAAAGTTGGACAAAATTCTTAGGAGAAGTTCCTCAAAATGCATGGCAAAGAAAATGACAGAAATGACCCCAAAAATGGCACTCTTTTCAAAATGGCCGACTTCCCGTTGGATTTAGCCCATATGTCCAAGAGACTTTTTTGAAGGTACTGGGAGGGTCTACAAGTTTTCCGAATCATATCCATGTCAGTCAATGTAGTGGGCGGGGCTAATTAATTAAAATATTGTAGGGGGCGCTATGGAGCCATTTACTATCTTCTCCACTATATTTTAATTTTACTCTATTAAGGACATAACTGTCATAAGTCATGGCAAGTATGGTGAAGATCAACAATTTCATGGCTTTGTTACAGGTACTTCCTGGTTCATGATATCAGACACTTGTTGTTGCCAAGGGGTGGGGCTAATTCATAGTCCCATTATTGCATTGCAGATTTTGTTCATCATGGGACTGGCATCAAATGTGTCGATTCCTGTGCTGATATGTTGTTTTATGTGGGAGTTTTAGCAATAAGTCTTTGTTAATAAGACATCAAACTTTGAGGGCCTGCCCCTCCTAAACTAAATCTTCTATTAGAAGAAATAACACAACTTTAAATCACACATGCCTCCTGAGCATCCTGTGCAAGTTGGGTGTCAGTTGGACAATATCCCTAGGAGGAGTTGTTTAAAATGCATGGCAAAGAAATGACCCCAAAAATGGCACCTTTTTCAAAACGGCCGACTTCCTGTTGAATTTAGCCCATATGTCCAAGAGACTTTTTTGAAGGTACTGGCAGGTTCTCCAACTGTGCTGAATTTTATTCATGTCGGTCCATGTAGTGGGCGGGGCTGATTGATTGAAATTTTGTAGGGGGCGCTATGGAGACATGCTCCATTTAGTCCATAATGTTTCAATGGGGCTTAGTTCAGGGCCTTACTGTCATCAGTCATGACAAGTATGGTGGAGGTCCAAGGTTCCATGGCTTAGTCACAGGTACTTCCTGTTTCATGGCGTTGGACCGCCATTCGCCATGTCCCGTTTAGCGTAGCGACTTGAGGTTTTTATTGTGGCATCATGAAAGGGTTTGACATGTTTTGGAGGAGGCTCAAGTGTTTTGGACCATTTGCTTAGAAGCATGACCCTCAAACGTGGAAAAAACCACTTCCTGTTGTAAGTGGGCGGGGCTTAGGTCGACACCAGCAATGGTCACATTAATCTGTTCAGGACTGATCCCTTATTAATCCCTATAAGTTTTAGGGTGATCAGATCAAAATTGACAATTTTATAGTGATTTATGATGTCACGCCGCCGCATGGAACTTTGCCATGGCGTCACGGGCACGCCGTGCAGCGTAGAGCAACGTCCTTTATCAGATCTCTTCACCAACATGTTTTGTGATGCCTGAGTGAATTTGGGCCATGTGGTGTCCACCAAGCCAGAGTTATGGGTGTGTGAGCAAAAAACAACACTTTTGACCTCCAGGGGGCGTGGCTATTTCATAATCAAAATATTGACATATAGAACTCTGTAGGAGGGGACTGCCATCATATCTAGCAAATTTGGTGCAGAAATGTTGCTTTATGTGGGAGTTATATCCGTTTAATTTTTCATGGCGAGACATCAAACTTTGAGGCCCGGCCCCTCGTAAACTAAGTCTCCTATTAGAAGAAATAACACAACATTTAATCACACATGCCTCCTGAACATCCTGAGCAATTTGTGGCTCAGTGGGATAAAAGCCCTAGGACGAGTTCGTTAAAATGCGAGGTGCTAAAACGCCAAAATATTGACTTTGACCTAAAATGGCCGCCTTCCTGTCGACATTTCACCATGACATTAAGAGGATTTTTTGTTCGCCCTAGCATGTAGATCATGTGTATGAATTTTCATAAAGATTAACGACATGCAGTGGCGGGGCACCTAAAATAGGTGGCGCTCTCATTCAGTTTTGCCCAAACATTCTGGAGCACCTCAAAATATCAAATTTTTCGCATTCCCTTGGGGGGGTACGCAAAATTTGGTGAGTTTTTGAGCATGTTCAGGCCTCCAAAAAAGCAATTCATTTATTAGGAGAATAATAATAATAATAATAATAATAATAATAATAAACGCTGCAATTACAATAGGCCTTCGCACCGCCAAGGTGCTCGGGCCTAATTAAAACCGCAAGCGGTGATATAGGCCCTCGCACCATGGCGCCACTCGGCATAATGCCACCGCCTCCCCTGGCAACATCCTTCCCATGCCTCTCTCAACCTAAAGTGCAGCCAGACTGCACTTCAGGCCATTTAGACCTTATGAACGGTCACTTCCTGTCACCAAGGGGCGGGTCTTATTTATAATCTAATTATTGACATGCAGAAATGTGAAGGATATGACTGGCATCATCTGTAGCAAATTTGGTGCAGGTTGGTTGTTTTTTGTGGGAGTTATGTCAGTTTTCCTTTTCATTGCATCACATCTGCTTTGCTGCCCCGCCTCTCCTAAACGATATCCCCTATTAAAAGAAATAGCACAACTTTTAATCACACATGCCTCTTGAGCATCCTGACTCATTTGGGTTAAAGTTGGACAAAATTCTTAGGACAAGTTCCTCCAAATGCATGGCAAAGAAAATGACAGAAATGACCCCAAAAATGGCACCCTTTTCAAAATGGCCGACTTCCTGTTGGATTTAGCCCATATGTCCAAGAGACTTTTTTGAAGGTACTGGGAGGGTCTACAAGTTTCCCGAATCATATCCATGTCAGTCAATGTAGTGGGCGGGGCTGATTGATTGAAATTTTGTAGGGGGCGCTATGGAGACATGCTCCATTTATTCCATAATGTTTCAATGGGGCTTAGTTCAGGGCCTTACTGCCATCAGTCATGACAAGTTTGGTGGCGGTCCAAGGTTCCATGGCTTGGTCACAGGTACTTCCTGTTTCATGGCGTTGGACCGCCATTCACCATGTCCTGTTTAGCGTAGCGACTTAAGGTTTTTATTGTGGCATCATGAAAGGGTTTGACATGTTTTGGAGGAGGCTCAAGTGTTTTGGACCATTTGCTTAGAAGCATGACCCTCAAACGTGGAAAAAACCACTTCCTGTTGTAAGTGGGCGGGGCTTAGGTCTAGACCAGCAATGGTCACATTAATCTGTTCAGGACTGATCCCTTATTAATCCCTATAAGTTTTAGGGTGATCAGATCAAAATTGACAATTTTATAGTGATTTATGATGTCACGCCGCCGCATGGAACTTTGCCATGGCGTCACGGGCACGCCGTGCAGCGTAGAGCAACGTCCTTTACCAGATCTCTTCACCAACATGTTTTGTGATGCCTGAGTGAATTTGGGCCACTGCATCTTGTAATTATTTCCATAAGTGTAATGAACAAAAAAGTTTACAAATGTGTATGAAGTCAGCAGCGAGGGTGCAACACATAAAACATGAACAGGAATTATTGACCTTCTATTGTGGAATCTAAACTTCACATCTTTTGTATATAGTTGTGTCTTCTGTTTGTGGATCATAGACTTTTCTCTGTGGGATTTGTGCTGTGTTTATACACTGTTAGATCTGTATTTATTACAGTCATAAATTGTAATAAACTTTTATCTTGTTCCTGTATGATCACATCCTACTGCAGTTATTTAGATGACTTGAATGTATTGAATAAATGGGGAAAAGCATTTAAATTTCTTTATTTTAAAAACGCTTCAAAGTGTACAAAGTAGCTCAAATTACTTAATTAGTAACACAAAGTTATAAGTAAGAAACAATACAATCAACGAACATGTAAACAATAGATTCCACAGAAATGCTATTAAATTGTGGTTTACTAGAGAAAAAAAAAAGAATCAAACACCAAAAATAAAACCAATGTTGTGTCTGTGCAGATCAGGAAACTGCTCTTCAGTAGCCACACAGCAACTGGGAATCAAGCCTTGTTTCCTTCTGAGGAGCTGGGATGTGAGTCTTCTTAGGTCCTTCACATTTATGTCATCAAGACGTCTCTGCAAAATTATACAAAAGATTGGTTAGATAAATAGAGCCACATTTTACTAACTGATGGAAAACAAAGTGAAAAGTGAAAGATCAGATTTTTTAGTGAAGGTCTGTGTCTACCAACTTTGTTCAGAGACTAAGTTAATATATTACTGTAATATCTAAAACTAATGTCTGGATGCCAAAGCAACAAGTAACATATGGAAGACAGAGCAGTAGGTAACAAGCTCAAATATAAAATTACATTTATGTTACAACAACAAATAATACATAAAACAGTTACCATTGACGAGGCTGAAGTTAGCTTCCGATCCGCAGCTTATGGCTGCAATATGTGTAAAGGGCAATTACACTGAATTTTTTGGAAACACCACCACATTAGACCAGGTACTGACAAAAAACTGGTATAGTATGTGGAATATTTTAGCCCACATTTGAAGAGTCTAAGTGTTTTAGTTTTTTGTCAGGACCTGATGTAATGTGGTCCAGATGCCAAAAAAGTCATGAAATGACCCTTATTTGCATTTTCACAAATAGAATAAAGATTTCACAAATCAGACACTATGTTTTATTGAATCTGCATAGTATGTGGAATATTTTAACCCAGGTTTTAAGAGTCCAAGTGTTGTAGTTTTTTGTCAGGACCTGGTCTAATGTGGTGTTTCCGAAAAATTCAGTGGAATTGCCCTTTACACATATTGCGAATCGGAAGCTAACTTCAGCCTCGTTTACCATTGTTGGTTGTTGGAATACTGTGGAATTCCTGTAATAAATGTTTTTTATCAGTAATATCTTGAGACAAAACAGTGAACATGAAACTGCATTTTACCTGTACTACAGCTAGCCAGTCACATCTCTGGAAGCTGCAGGTCGTCTTCCTCAGACTGACCCGCTTGTCCTCGGACCGTCCACCAGCCCTGCCTCGGCCTTCCTGGCAACCTTAACATGTCATATTCATCACTGAAAACAAGTGTGTACACGGATCATCGCTGTAACAACATTCAAACATGTAAATTCTGCATTATGTCAGTGTCTGACTGCCTGTGTTAGGCTGATTCAGTCTAACATCAGCTGAATATATGCAGAAATATTAATAAAGTTAGAATTACCCTAACAACTATAGCTAGCTTAGCACGTAGCTTAGCCTCTTCTTAGTACCACCGTTTATTCCATACGCGATATTGTCATTTTTACGTACTACTTTGCAAAAAAAACACCATAAGAGAGTATCATTTTCAGCATGACGAAGAGCCTGTTGTGTTAACAGTTACTTACCGGTTCATGTAGAGCTGAAATACTGGATGTCATCACACAGTTTGTAAATAAACTTTGAGTCTTGTGGACGGTGATGGTTCCGCTGTATTTAGAGGATGGGAGGGGTGAGGAGCAAGTTTAGCTCACTACTTCCGCCCTGTGGTGGTTTGTAGAGGTAGCAGTTGTGTGGTTTTGCTCACTACATGGTGTTTGCCACCTAGTGTTGGAAAGAATCGCTTTGAAATCTTACATACTCTGGCTTCAATAAATTGAAAAAAATAATCTAAAAGTGGATCAAATATGCCACAGTGTTTAATGAAATTGAAAAAAAAATCCCACCAGTTTTCCATAAATGGATGTTACATTATTTTTACTTTATTCAAAACAAGAATTAGCTGCTCATTCTCAGAACCAAAGCCTCAGATTTTTTCTTTTTCATGTAATCCCCCACAGTACAGACAAAGAGCAACAGGGAGGAATAATACATAAATGCTTCAAGTTTAGTTTTAATTCATTATGCTTATTAACATGCCTGTGACATTTGTTAAAAACTGTTAACATCATTTACATAAATATAGTTTTCAGTAACTTATTGTTGTAAGTATTAGCCGCACTGGATGTTTTAATTAATCCATCAACAGAGCTGATCCAATACCACTCTATCCAAGAATCTGAACAAATGTCTATAAATCAAAGAGCAATCAGTCTGCTTCTAAACAAGAAAACACATATGAAACTGATTCACATAATTAATAATTCCTTCAGATGGACCTGCATGTTCATCTGTACATACATGTCTATAAATATGGTTGGTTGTTTTTTGTGGGAGTTATGTCAGTTTTCCTTTTCATTGGATCACATCTGCTTCGCTGCCCCGCCTCTCCTAAACGATATCCCCTATTAAAAGAAATAACACAACTTTTAATCAGATATGCAGCTTGAGCATCCTGACTCATTTGGGTTACAGTTGGAGAAAATTCTTAGGAGGAACTTCTCAAAATGCATGGCAAAGAAAATGACAGAAATGACCCCAAAAATGGCACCTTTTTCAACATGGCCGACTTCCTGTTTGATTTAGCCCATATGTCCAAGAGACTTTTTTGAAGGTACTGGGAGGGTCTACAAGTATGCTGAATTTTATCCATGTCAGTCAATGTAGTGGGCGGGGCTGATTGATTGAAATATTTTAGGGGGCGCTATGGAGCCATTTACTATATTTTCCACTATATTGTAATTTTATTTTATTAAGGACATAACTGTCATGACTCATGGCAAGTATGGTGAAGATGAAAGGTTCCATGGCTTTGTTACAGGTACTTCCTGGTTCATGATATCAGACACTTCTTGTTGCCAAGGGGTGGGGCTAATTCATAGTCCCATTATTGCATTGTATATTTTGTTCATCATGGGACTGCCATCAAATGTGTCGATTCCTGTGGTGATATGTTGTTTTATGTGGGAGTTTTATCAATAAGTCTTTGTTAATGAGACATAAAACTTTGAGGGCCCGCCCCTCCTAAACTAAATCTTCTATTAGAAGAAATAACACAACTTTAAATCACACATGCCTCCTGAGCATCCTGTGCAAGTTGGGTGTCAGTTGGACAATATACCTAGGAGGAGTTGTTTAAAATGCATGGCAAAGAAATGACCCCAAAAATGGCACCTTTTTCAAAATGGCCGGCTTTCTGTTGGATTTAGCCCATATGTCCAAGAGACTTTTTTGAAGGTACTGGAAGGTTCTCCAACTGTGCTGAATTTTATCTATGTCAGTCCATGTAGTGGGCGGGGCTGATTGATTGAAATTTTGTAGGGGGCGCTATGGAGACATGCTCCATTTATTCCATAATGTTTCAATGGGGCTTTGTTCAGGGCCTTACTGTCATCAGTCATGGCAAGTTTGGTGGCGGTCCAAGGTTCCATGGCTTGGTCACAGGTACTTCCTGTTTCATGGCGTTGGACCGCCATTCGCCATGTCCCGTTTAGCGTAGCGACTTGAGGTTTTTATTGTGGCATCATGAAAGGGTTTGACATGTTTTACAGGAGGCTCAAGTGTTTGGGACCATTTGCTTAGAAGCATGACCCTCAAACGTGGAAAAAACCACTTCCTGTTGTAAGTGGGCGGGGCTTAGGTCTACACCAGCAATGGTCACATGAATCTGTTCAGGACTGATCACTTATTAATCCCTATAAGTTTTAGGGTGCTCAGATCAAAATTGACAATTTTATAGTGATTTATGATGTCACGCCGCCGCATGGAACTTCGCCATAGCGTCACGGGCACGCCGTGCAGCGTAGAGCAACGTCCTTTATCAGATCTCTTCACCAACATGTTTTGTGATGCCTGAGTGAATTTGGGCCATGTGGTGTCCACCAAGCCAGAGTTATGGGTGTGTGAGCAAAAAACAACACTTTTGACCTCCAGGGGGTGTGGCTATTTCATAATCAAAATATTGACATATAGAACTCTGTAGGAGGGGACTGCCATCATATCTAGCAAATGTGGTGCAGAAATGTTGCTTTATGTGGGAGTTATATCCGTTTAATTTTTCCTGGCGAGACATCAAACTTTGAGGCCCCGCCCCTCGTAAACTAAGTCTCCTATTAGAAGAAATAACACAACATTTAATCACACATGCCTCCTGAACATCCTGAGCAATTTGTGGCTCAGTGGGATAAAAGCTCTAGGACGAGTTCGTTAAAATGCGAGGTGCTAAAACGCCAAAATATTGACTTTGACCTAAAATGGCCGCCTTCCTGTCGACATTTCACCATGACATTAAGAGGATTTTTTGCTCGCCCTAGCATGTAGATCATGTGTATGAATTTTCATAAAGATTAATGACATGCAGTGGCGGGGCACCTAAAATAGGTGGCGCTCTCATTCAGTTTCGCCCAAACATTCTGGAGCACCTCAAAATATCAAATTTTTCGCATTCCCTTGGGGGGGTACGCAAAATTTGGTGAGTTTTTGAGCATGTTCAGGCCTCCAAAAAAGCAATTCATTTATTAGGAGAATAATAATAATAATAATAATAATTAAAACCGCAGGCGGTGATATAGGCCCTCGCACCATGGCGCCGCTCGGCATCATGCCACCGCCTCCCCTGGCAACATCCTTCCCATGCCTCTCTCAACCTAAAGTGCAGCCAGACTGCACTTCAGACCATTTAGGTTTTATGAAGGGTCACTTCCTGTCACCAAGGGGCGGGGCTAACTTATCATCTAATTATTGACATGCACAAATGTGAAGGATATGACTGGCATCATCTGTAGCAAATTTGGTGCAGGTTGGTTGTTTTTTGGGGGATTTATGTCAGTTTTTCTTTTTGTTGCATCACATCTGCTTTGCTGCCCCGCCTCTCCTAAACGATATCCCCTATTAAAAGAAATAGCACAACTTCTAATCAAACATGCCTCTTGAGCATCCTGACTCATTTGGGTTAAAGTTGGACAAAATTCTTAGGAGAAGTTCCTCAAAATGCATGGCAAAGAAAATGACAGAAATGACCCCAAAAATGGCACCTTTTTCAAAATGGCCGACTCCCTGTTTGATTTAGCCCATATGTCCAAGAGACTTTTTTGAAGGTACTGGGAGCGTCTACAAGTTTCCCGAATCATAACCATGTCAGTCAATGTAGTGGGCGGGGCTAATTAATTAAAATATTGTAGGGGGCGCTATGGAGCCATTTACTATCTTCTCCACTATATTGTAATTTTACTCTATTAAGGACTTTACTGTCATAAGTCATGGCAAGTATGGTGAAGATCAAAGGTTTCATGGCTTTGTTACAGGTACTTCCTGGTTCACGATATCAGACAGTTGTTGTTGCCAAGGGGTGGGGCTAATTCATAGTCCCATTATTGCATTGTATATTTTGTTCATCATGGGACTGGCATCAAATGTGTCGATTCCTGTGCTGATATGTTGTTTTATGTGGGAGTTTTAGCAATAAATCTTTGTTAATGAGACATAAAACTTTGAGGGCCCGCCCCTCCTAAACTAAATCTTCTATTAGAAGAAATAACACAACTTTAAATCACACATGCCTCCTGAGCATCCTGTGCAAGTTGGGTGTCAGTTGGACAATATCCCTAGGAGGAGTTGTTTAAAATGCATGGCAAAGAAATGACCCCAAAAATGGCACCTTTTTCAAAATGGCCGACTTCCTGTTGAATTTAGCCCATATGTCCAAGAGACTTTTTTGAAGGTACTGGAAGGTTCTCCAACTGTGCTGAATTTTATCCATGTCGGTCCATGTAGTGGGCGGGGCTGATTGATTGAAATTTTGTAGGGGGCGCTATGGAGACATGCTCCATTTATTCCATAATGTTTCAATGGGGCTTAGTTCAGGGCCTTACTGTCATCAGTCATGGCAAGTTTGGTGGCGGTCCAAGGTTCCATGGCTTGGTCACAGGTACTTCCTGTTTCATGGCGTTGGACCGCCATTCGCCATGTCCCGTTTAGCGTAGCGACTTGAGGTTTTTATTGTGGCATCATGAAAGGGTTTGACATGTTTTGGAGGAGTCTCAAGTGTTTGGGACCATTTGCTTAGAAGCATGACACTCAAACGTGGAAAAAACCACTTCCTGTTGTAAGTGGGCGGAGCTTAGGTCTACACCAGCAATGGTCACATTAATCTGTTCAGGACTGATCCCTTATTAATCCCTATAAGTTTTAGGGTGATCAGATCAAAATTGACAATTTTATAGTGATTTATGATGTCACGCCGCCGCATGGAACTTCGCCATGGCATCACGGGCACGCCGTGCAGCGCAGAGCAACGTCCTTTATCAGATCTCTTCACCAACATGTTTTGTGATGCCTGAGTGAATTTGGGCCATGTGGTGTCCACCAAGCCAGAGTTATGGGTGTGTGAGCAAAAAACAACACTTTTGACCTCCAGGGGGCGTGGCTATTTCATAATCAAAATATTGGCATATAGAACTCTGTAGGAGGGGACTGCCATCATATCTAGCAAATTTGGTGCAGAAATGTTGCTTTATGTGGGAGTTATAGCTGTTTAATTTTTCCTGGCGAGACATCAAACTTTGAGGCCCCGCCCCTCGTAAACTAAGTCTCCTATTAGAAGAAATCACACAACATTTAATCACACATGTCTCCTGAACATCCTGAGCAATTTGTGGCTCAGTGGGATAAAAGCCCTAGGACGAGTTCGTTAAAATGCGAGGTGCTAAAACGCCAAAATATTGACTTTGACCTAAAATGGCCGCCTTCCTGTCGACATTTCACCATGACATTAAGAGGATTTTTTGTTCGCCCTGTCATGTAGATCATGTGTATGAATTTTCATAAAGATTAACGACATGCAGTGGCGGGGCACCTAAAATAGGTGGCGCTCTCATTCAGTTTCGCCCAAACATTCTGGAGCACCTCAAAATATCAAATTTTTTGTATTCCCTTGGGGGGGTACGCAAAATTTGGTGAGTTTTCGAGCACGTTCAGGCCTCCAAAAAAGCACGCGAAGTGTCCGAATAAAAATAATAATAATAAGAAACGCTGCAATTACAATAGGCCTTCGCACCGCCAAGGTGCTCGGGCCTAATAATAATTAAAACCGCAAGCGGTGATATAGGCCCTCGCACCATGGCGCCGCTCGGCATAATGCCACCGCCTCCCGTGCCAACATCCTTCCCATGCCTCTCTCGACCTAAAGTGTAGCCAGACTGCACTTCAGGTCATTTATGCCTTATGAAGGGTCACTTCCTGTCACCAAGGGGCGGGGCTAATTCATAATCTAATTATTGCCATGCACAAATGTGAAGGATATGACTGGCATCATCTGTAGCAAATTTGGTGCAGGTTGGTTGTTTTTTGTGGGAGTTATGTCAGTTTTCCTTTTCATTGTATCACATCTGCTTTGCTGCCCCGCCTCTCCTAAATGATATCCCCTATTAAAAGAAATAGCACAACTTTTAATCACACATGCCTCTTGAGCATCCTGACTCATTTGGGTTAAAGTTGGACAAAATTCTTAGGACAAGTTCCTCCAAATGCATGGCAAAGAAAATGACAGAAATGACCCCAAAAATGGCACCCTTTTCAAAATGGCCGACTTCCTGTTGGATTTAGCCCATATGTCCAAGAGACTTTTTTGAAGGTACTGGGAGGGTCTACAAGTTTCCCGAATCATATCCATGTCAGTCAATGTAGTGGGCGGGGTTGATTAATTAAAATATTGTAGGGGGCGCTATGGAGCCATTTACTATCTTCTCCACTATATGGTAATTTTATTTTATTAAGGGCATAACTGTCATAAGTCATGGCAAGTATGGTGAAGATCAACAATTTCATGGCTTTGTTACAGTTACTTCCTGGTTCACGATATCAGACACTTGTTGTTGCCAAGGGGTGGGGCTAATTCATAGTCCCATTATTGCATTGTAGATTTTGTTCATCATGGGACTGGCATCAAATGTGGCGATTCCTGTGCTGATATGTTGTTTTATGTGGGAGTATTAGCAATAAGTCTTTGTTAATGAGACATAAAACTTTGAGGGCCCGCCCCTCCTAAACTAAATCTTCTATTAGAAGAAATAACACAACTTTAAATCACACATGCCTCCTGAGCATCCTGTGCAAGTTGGGTGTCAGTTGGACAATATCCCTAGGAGGAGTTGTTTAAAATGCATGGCAAAGAAATGACCCCAAAAATGGCACCTTTTTCAAAATGGCCGACTTCCTGTTGGTTTTGGCCCATATGTCCAAGTGACTTTTTTGAAGGTACTGGAAGGTTCTCCAACTGTGCTGAATTTTATCCATGTCGGTCCATGTAGTGGGCGGGGCTGATTGATTGAAATTTTGTAGGGGGCGCTATGGAGACATGCTCCATTTATTCCATAATGTTTCAATGGGGCTTAGTTCAGGGCCTTACTGTCATCAGTCATGGCAAGTTTGGTGGCGGTCCAAGGTTCCATGGCTTGGTCACAGGTACTTCCTGTTTCATGGCGTTGGACCGCCATTCGCCATGTCCCGTTTAGCGTAGCGACTTGAGGTTTTTATTGTGGCATCATGAAAGGGTTTGACATGTTTTGGAGGAGGCTCAAGTGTTTTGGACCATTTGCTTAGAAGCATGACCCTCAAACGTGCAAAAAACCACTTCCTGTTGTAAGTGGGCGGAGTTTAGGTCTAGACCAGCAATGGTCACAGTAATCTGTTCAGGACTGATCCCTTATTAATCCCTATAAGATTTAGGGTGATCAGATCAAAATTGACAATTTTATAGTGATTTATGATGTCACGCCGCCGCATGGAACTGCGCCATGGCGTCACGGGCACGCCGTGCAGCGTAGAGCAACGCCCTTTATAAGATCTCTTCAGCAACATGTTTTGTGATGCCTGAGTGAATTTGGGCCATGTGGTGTCCACCAAGCCAGAGTTATGGGTGTGTGAGCAAAAAACAACACTTTTGACCTCCAGGGGGCGTGGCTATTTCATAATCAAAATATTGACATATAGAACTCTGTAGGAGGGGACTGCCATCATATCTAGCAAATTTGGTGCAGAAATGTTGCTTTATGTGGGAGTTATATCCGTTTAATTTTTCATGGCGAGACATCAAACTTTGAGGCCCCGCCCCTCGTAAACTAAGTCTCCTATTAGAAGAAATAACACAACATTTAATCACACATGCCTCCTGAACATCCTGAGCAATTTGTGGCTCAGTGGGATAAAAGCTCTAGGACGAGTTCGTTAAAATGCGAGGCGCTAAAACGCCAAAATATTGACTTTGACCTAAAATGGCCGCCTTCCTTTCGACATTTCACCATGACATTAAGAGGATTTTTTGTTCACCCTAGCATGTAGATAATGCGTATGAATTTTCATAAAGATTAACGACATGCAGTGGCAGGGCACCTAAAATAGGTGGCGCTCTCGTTCAGTTTCGCCCAAACATTCTGGAGCACCTCAAAATATCAAATTTTTCGTATTCCCTTGGGGGGGTACGCAAAATTTGGTGAGTTTTCGAGCACGTTCAGGCCTCCAAAAAAGCACGCGAAGTGTCCGAATAAAAATAATAATAATAATAATAATAATTAAAACCGCAAGCGGTGATATAGGCCCTCGCACCATGGCGCCGCTCGGCATAATGCCACCGCCTCCCCTGCCAATATCCTTCCCATGCCTCTCTCAACCTAAAGTGCAGCCAGACTGCACTTCAGGCCATTTAGGCCTTATGAACGGTCACTTCCTGTCACCAAGGGGCGGGGCTAACTTATCATCTAATTATTGACATGCACAAATGTGAAGAATATGACTGGCATCATCTGTAGTGAATTTGGTGCAGGTTGGTTGATCTTTTGTATATAGTTGTGTCTTCTGTTTGTGGATCATAGACTTTTCTCTGTGGGATTTGTGGTGTGTTTATACACTGTTAGATCTGTATTTATTACAGTCATAAATTGTAATAAACTTTTATCTTGTTCCTGTATGATCACATCCTACTGCAGTTATTTAGATGACTTGAATGTATTGAATAAATGGGGAAAAGCATTTAAATTTCTTTATTTTAAAAACGCTTCAAAGTGTACAAAGTAGCTCAAATTACTTAATTAGTAACACAAAGTTATAAGTAAGAAACAATACAATCAACGAACATGTAAACAATAGATTCCACAGAAATGCTATTAAATTGTGGTTTACTAGAAAAAAAAAAAAGAATCAAACACCAAAAACAAAAGCAATGTTGTGTCTGTGCAGATCAGGAAACTGCTCTTCAGTAGCCACACAGCAACTGGGAATCAAGCCTTGTTTCCTTCTGAGGAGCTGGGATGTGAGTCTTCTTAGGTCCTTCACATTTATGTCATCAAGACGTCTCTGCAAAATTATACAAAAGATTGGTTAGATAAATAGAGCCACATTTTACTAACTGATGGAAAACAAAGTGAAAAGTGAAAGATCAGATTTTTTAGTGAAGGTCTGTGTCTACCAACTTTGTTCAGAGACTAAGTTAATATATTACTGTAATATCTAAAACTAATGTCTGGATGCCAAAGCAACAAGTAGCATATGGAAGACAGAGCAGTAGGTAACAAGCTCAAATATAAAATTACATTTATGTTACAACAACAAATAATACATAAAACAGTTACCATTGACGAGGCTGAAGTTAGCTTCCGATCCGCAGCTTATGGCTGCAATATGTGTAAAGGGCAATTACACTGAATTTTTTGGAAACACCACCACATTAGACCAGGTACGGACAAAAAACTGGTATAGTATGTGGAATATTTTAGCCCACATTTGAAGAGTCTAAGTGTTTTAGTTTTTTGTCAGGACCTGATGTAATGTGGTCCAGATGCCAAAAAAGTCATGAAATGACCCTTATTTGCATTTTCACAAATAGAATAAAGATTTCACAAATCAGACACTATGTTTTATTGAATCTGCATAGTATGTGGAATATTTTAACCCAGGTTTTAAGAGTCCAAGTGTTGTAGTTTTTTGTCAGGACCTGGTCTAATGTGGTGTTTCCGAAAAATTCAGTGGAATTGCCCTTTACACATATTGCGAATCGGAAGCTAACTTCAGCCTCGTTTACCATTGTTGGTTATTGGAATACTGTGGAATTCCTGTAATAAATGTTTTTTATCAGTAATATCTTGAGACAAAACAGTGAACATGAAACTGCATTTTACCTGTACTACAGCTAGCCAGTCACATCTCTGGAAGCTGCAGCTCGTCTTCCTCAGACTGACCCGCTTGTCCTCGGACCGTCCACCAGCCCTGCCTCGGCCTTCCTGGCAACCTTAACATGTCATATTCATCACTGAAAACAAGTGTGTACACGGATCATCGCTGTAACAACATTCAAACATGTAAATTCTGCATTATGTCAGTGTCTGACTGCCTGTGTTAGGCTGATTCAGTCTAACATCAGCTGAATATATGCAGAAATATTAATAAAGTTAGAATTAGCCTAACAACTATAGCTAGCTTAGCACGTAGCTTAGCCTCTTCTTAGTACCACCGTTTATTCCATACGCGATATTGTCATTTTTACGTACTACTTTGCAAAAAAAACACCATAAGAGAGTATCATTTTCAGCATGACGAAGAGCCTGTTGTGTTAACAGTTACTTACCGGTTCATGTGGAGCTGAAATACTGGATGGAAATAAACTTTGAGTCTTGTGGACGGTGACAGTTCCGCTGTATTTAGAGGATGGGAGGGGTGAGGAGCAAGTTTAGCTCACTACTTCCGCCCTGTGGTGGTTTGTAGAGGTAGCAGTTGTGTGGTTTTGCTCACTACATGGTGTTTGCCACCTAGTGTTGGAAAGAATCGCTTTGAAATCTTACATACTCTGGCTTCAATAAATTGAAAAAAATAATCTAAAAGTGGATCAAATATGCCACAGTGTTTAATTAAATTGAAAAAAAAATCCCACCAGTTTTCCATAAATGGATGTTACATTATTTTTACTTTATTCAAAACAAGAATTAGCTGCTCATTCTCAGAACCAAAGCCTCAGATTTTTTCTTTTTCATGTAATCCCCCACAGTACAGACAAAGAGCAACAGGGAGGAATAATACATAAATGCTTCAAGTTTAGTTTTAATTCATTATGCTTATTAACATGCCTGTGACATTTGTTAAAAACTGTTAACATCATTTACATAAATATAGTTTTCAGTAACTTATTGTTGTAAGTATTAGCCGCACTGGATGTTTTAATCAATCCATCAAAAGAGCTGATCCAATACCACTCTATCCAAGAATCCGAACAAATGTCTATAAATCAAAGAGCAATCAGTCTGCTTCTAAACAAGAAAACACATATGAAACTGATTCACATAATTAATAATTCCTTCAGATGGACCTGCATGTTCATCTGTACATACATGTCTATAAATATGGTTGGTTGTTTTTTGTGGGAGTTATGTCAGTTTTCCTTTTCATTGGATCACATCTGCTTCGCTGCCCCACCTCTCCTAAACGATATCCCCTATTAAAAGAAATAACACAACTATTAATCAGATATGCAGCTTGAGCATCCTGACTCATTTGGGTTACAGTTGGAGAAAATTCTTAGGAGGACCTTCTCAAAATGCATGGCAAAGAAAATGACAGAAATGACCCCAAAAATGGCACCTTTTTCAACATGGCCGACTTCCTGTTTGATTTAGCCCATATGTCCAAGAGACTTTTTTGAAGGTACTGGGAGGGTCTACAAGTATGCTGAATTTTATCCATGTCAGTCAATGTAGTGGGCGGGGCTGATTGATTGAAATATTGTAGGGGGCGCTATGGAGCCATTTACTATATTTTCCACTATATTGTAATTTTATTTTATTAAAGACATAACTGTCATGACTCATGGCAAGTATGGTGAAGATGAAAGGTTCCATGGCTTTGTTACAGGTACTTCCTGGTTCATGATATCAGACACTTGTTGTTGCCAAGGGGTGGGGCTAATTCATAGTCCCATTATTGCATTGTATATTTTGTTCATCATGGGACTGCCATCAAATGTGTCGATTCCTGTGGTGATATGTTGTTTTATGTGGGAGTTTTATCAATAAGTCTTTGTTAATTAGACATAAAACTTTGAGGGCCCGCCCCTCCTAAACTAAATCTTCTATTAGAAGAAATAACACAACTTTAAATCACACATGCCTCCTGAGCATCCTGTGCAAGTTGGGTGTCAGTTGGACAATATCCCTAGGAGGAGTTGTTTAAAATGCATGGCAAAGAAATGACCCCAAAAATGGCACCTTTTTCAAAATGGCCGACTTTCTGTTGGATTTAGCCCATATGTCCAAGAGACTTTTTTGAAGGTACTGGAACGTTATCCAACTGTTCTGAATTTTATCTATGTCAGTCCATGTAGTGGGCGGGGCTGATTGATTGAAATTTTGTAGGGGGCGCTATGGAGACATGCTCCATTTATTCCATAATGTTTCAATGGGGCTTAGTTCAGGGCCTTACTGTCATCAGTCATGGCAAGTATGGTGGCGGTCCAAGGTTCCATGGCTTGGTCACAGGTACTTCCTGTTTCATGGCGTTGGACCGCCATTCGCCATGTCCCGTTTAGCGTAGCGACTTGAGGTTTTTATTGTGGCATCATGAAAGGGTTTGACATGTTTTGGAGGAGTCTCAAGTGTTTGGGACCATTTGCTTAGAAGCATGACCCTCAAACGTGGAAAAAACCACTTCCTGTTATAGGTGGGCGGGGCTTTGGTCTACACCAGCAATGGTCACATTAATCTGTTCAGGACTGATCCCTTATTAATCCCTATAAGTTTTAGGGTGATCAGATCAAAATTGACAATTTTATAGTGATTTATGATGTCACGCCACCGCATGGAACTTCGCCATGGCGTCACGGGCAGGCCGTGCAGCGTAGAGCAACGTCCTTTACCAGATCTCTTCACCAACATGTTTTGTGATGCCTGAGTGAATTTGGGCCATGTGGTGTCCACCAAGCCAGAGTTATGGGTGTGTGAGCAAAAAACAACACTTTTGACCTCCAGGGGGCGTGGCTATTTCATAATCAAAATATTGGCATATAGAACTCTGTAGGAGGGGACTGCCATCATATCTAGCAAATTTGGTGCAGAAATGTTGCTTTATGTGGGAGTTATATCCGTTTAATTTTTCATGGCGAGACATCAAACTTTGAGGCCCCGCCCCTCGTAAACTAAGTCTCCTATTAGAAGAAATAACACAACATTTAATCACACATGCCTCCTGAACATCCTCAGCAATTTGTGGCTCAGTGGGATAAAAGCTCTAGGACGAGTTCGTTAAAATGCGAGGTGCTAAAACGCCAAAATATTGACTTTGACCTAAAATGGCCGCCTTCCTGTCGACATTTCACCATGACATTAAGAGGATTTTTTGTTCGCCCTTGCATGTAGATCATGTGTATGAATTTTCATAAAGATTAAAGACATGCAGTGGCGGGGCACCTAAAATAGGTGGCGCTCTCGTTCAGTTTCGCCCAAACATTCTGGAGCACCTCAAAATATCAAATTTTTCGTATTCCCTTGGGGGGGTACGCAAAATTTGGTGAGTTTTCGAGCACGTTCAGGCCTCCAAAAAAGCACGCGAAGTGTCCGAATAAAAATAATAATAATAATAATAATTAAAACCGCAAGCGGTGATATAGGCCCTCGCACCATGGCGCCGCTCGGCATAATGCCACCGCCTCCTGTGGCAACATCCTTCCCATGCCTCTCTCAACCTAAAGTGCAGCCAGACTGCACTTCAGGCCATTTAGGCCTTATGAACGGTCACTTCCTGTCACCAAGGGGCGGGGCTAACTTATCATCTAATTATTGACATACAGAAATGTGAAGGATATGACTGGCATCATCTGTAGCAAATTTGGTGCAGGTTGGTTGTTTTTTGTGGGAGTTATGTCAGTTTTCCTTTTCGTTGCATCACATCTGCTTTGCTGCCCCGCCTCTCCTAAATGATATCCCCTATTAAAAGAAATAGCACAACTTTTAATCATACATGTCTCTTGAGCATCCTGACTCATTTGGGTTAAAGTTGGATAAAATTCTTGGGAGGAGTTGCTCAAAATGCATGGCAAAGAAAATGACAGAAATTACCCCAAATATGTCACCTTTTTCAAAATGGCTGACTTCCTGTTTGATTTAGCCCATATGTCCAAGAGACTTTTTTGAAGGTACTGGAAGGTTCTAAAACTGTGCCGAAACACATCCATGTCAGTCAGTGTAGTGGGCGGGGCTGATTGATTGAAATATTGTAGGGGGCGCTATGGAGCCATTTACTATCTTCTCCACTATATTGTAATTTTACTCTATTAAGGACATAACTGTCATGACTCATGGCAAGTATGGTGAAGATCAACAATTTCATGGCTTTGTCACAGGTACTTCCTGGTTCATGATATCAGACACTTGTTGTTGCCAAGGGGTGGGGCTAATACATAGTCATATTATTGCATTGTAGATTTTGTTCATCATAGGACTGGCATCAAATGGGTCGATTCCTGTGCTGATATGTTGTTTTATGTGGGAGTTTTAGCAATAAGTCTTTGTTAATAAGACATAAAACTTTGAGGGCCCGCCCCTCCTAAACTAAATCTTCTATTAGAAGAAATAACACAACTTTAAATCACACATGCCTCCTGAGCATCCTGTGCAAGTTGGGTGTCAGTTGGACAATATCCCTAGGAGGAGTTGTTTAAAATGCATGGCAAAGAAATGACCCCAAAAATGACACCTTTTTCAAAATGGCCGACTTCCTGTTGAATTTAGCCCATATGTCCAAGAGACTTTTTTGAAGGTACTGGCAGGTTCTCCAACTGTGCTGAATTTTATCCATGTCGGTCCATGTAGTGGGCGGGGCTGATTGATTGAAATTTTGTAGGGGGCGCTATGGAGACATGCTCCATTTATTCCATAATGTTTCAATGGGGCTTAGTTCAGGGCCTTACTGTCATCAGTCATGGCAAGTTTGATGGCGGTCCAAGGTTCCATGGCTTGGTCACAGGTACTTCCTGTTTCATGGCGTTGGACCGCCATTCGCCATGTCCCGTTTAGCGTAGCGACTTGAGGTTTTTATTGTGGCATCATGAAAGGGTTTGACATGTTTTGGAGGAGTCTCAAGTGTTTGGGATCATTTGCTTAGAAGCATTATCCTCAAACGTGGAAAAAACCACTTCCTGTTGTAAGTGGGCGGGGCTGAGGTCTACACCAGCAATGGTCACATTAATCTGTTCAGGACCGATCCCTTATTAATCCCTATAAGTTTTAGGGTGATCAGATCAAAATTGACAATTTTATAGTGATTTATGATGTCACGCCGCCGCATGGAACTTCGCCATGGCGTCACGGGCACGCCGTGCAGCGTAGAGCAACGTCCTTTACCAGATCTCTTCACCGACATGTTTTGTGATGCCTGAGTTAATTTGGGCCATGTGGTGTCCACCAAGCCAGAGTTATGGGTGTGTGAGCAAAAAAAAACACTTTTGACCTCCAGGGGGCGTGGCTATTTCATAATCAAAATATTGACATATAGAACTCTGTAGGAGGGGACTGCCATCATATCTAGCAAATTTGGTCCAGAAATGTTGCTTTATGTGGGAGTTATATCCGTTTAATTTTTCATGGCGAGACATCAAACTTTGAGGCCCCGCCCCTCGTAAACTAAGTCTCCTATTAGAAGAAATAACACAACATTGAATCACACATGCCTCCTGAACATCCTGAGCAATTTGTGGCTCAGTGGGATAAAAGCCCTAGGACGAGTTCGTTAAAATGCGAGGTGCTAAAACGCCAAAATATTGACTTTGACCTAAAATGGCCGCCTTCCTGTCGACATTTCACCATGACATTAAGAGGATTTTTTGTTCGCCCTAGCATGTAGATCATGTGTATGAATTTTCATAAAGATTAACGACATGCAGTGGCGGGGCACCTAAAATAGGTGGCGCTCTCATTCAGTTTCGCCCAAACATTCTGGAGCACCTCAAAATATCAAATTTTTCGTATTCCCTTGGGGGGGTACGCAAAATTTGGTGAGTTTTCGAGCACGTTCAGGCCTCCAAAAAAGCACGCGAAGTGTCCGAATAAAAATAATAATAATAATAATAAACACTGCAATTACAATAGGCCTTCGCACCGCCAAGGTGCTCGGGCCTAATAAACACTGCAATTACAATAGGCCTTCGCACCGCCAAGGTGCTCGGGCCTAATAATAATAATAATAATAATAATAATAATAAACACTGCAATTACAATAGGCCTTCGCACCGCCAAGGTGCTCGGGCCTAATAATAATAATAAACGCTGCAATTACAATAGGCCTTCGCACCGCCAAGGTGCTCGGGCCTAATTAAAACCGCAAGCGGTGATATAGGCCCTCGCACCATGGCGCCGCTCGGCATAATGCCACCGCCTCCCCTGGCAACATCCTTCCCATGCCTCTCTCAACCTGAAGTGCAGCCAGACTGCACCTCAGGCCATTTAGGCCTTATGAAGAGTCAATTCCTGTCACCAAGGGGCGGGGCTAACTTATAATCTATTTATTGCCATGCACAAATGTGAAGGATATGACTGGCATCATCTGTAGCAAATTTGGTGCAGGTTGGTTGTTTTTTGTGGGAGTTATGTCAGTTTTCCTTTTCGTTGCATCACATCTGCTTTGCTGCCCCGCCTCTCCTAAATGATATCCCCTATTAAAAGAAATAGCACAACTTTTAATCACACATGTCTCTTGAGCATCCTGACTCATTTGGGTTAAAGTTGGATAAAATTCTTGGGAGGAGTTGCTCAAAATGCATGGCAAAGAAAATGACAGAAATGACCCCAAATATGTCACCTTTTTCAAAATGGCTGACTTCCTGTTTGATTTAGCCCATATGTCCAAGAGACTTTTTTGAAGGTACTGGAAGGTTCTAAAACTGTGCCGAATCATATCCATGTCAGTCAATGTAGTGGGCGGGGCTGATTGATTGAAATATTGTAGGGGGCGCTATGGAGCCATTTACGATCTTCTCCACTATATTGTAATTTTACTCTATTAAGGACATAACTGTCATGACTCATGGCAAGTATGGTGAAGATCAACATTTTCACGGCTTTGTCACAGGTACTTCCTGGTTCATGATATCAGACACTTGTTGTTGCCAAGGGGTGGGGCTAGTTCAGAGTCATATTATTGCATTGTATATTTTGTTCATCATGGGACTGGCATCAAATGGGTCGATTCCTGTGCTGATATGTTGTTTTATGTGGGAGTTTTAGCAATAAGTCTTTGTTAATAAGACATAAAACTTTGAGGGCCCGCCCCTCCTAAACTAAATCTTCTATTAGAAGAAATAACACAACTTTAAATCACACATGCCTCCTGAGCATCCTGTGCAAGTTGGGTGTCAGTTGGACAATATCCCTAGGAGGAGTTGTTTAAAATGCATGGCAAAGAAATGACCCCAAAAATGGCACCTTTTTCTAAATGCCCGACTTCCTGTTGAATTTAGCCCATATGTCCAAGAGACTTTTTTGAAGGTACTGGAAGCTTCTACAACTGTGCTGAATTTTATTCATGTCGGTCCATGTAGTGGGCGGGGCTGATTGATTGAAATTTTGTAGGGGGCGCTATGGAGACATGCTCCATTTATTCCATAATGTTTCAATGGGGCTTAGTTCAGGGCCTTACTGTCATCAGTCATGGCAAGTATGGTGGCGGTCCAAGGTTCCATGGCTTGGTCACAGGTACTTCCTGTTTCATGGCGTTGGACTGCCATTCGCCATGTCCCGTTTAGCGTAGCGACTTGAGGTTTTTATTGTGGCATCATGAAAGGGTTTGACATGTTTTGGAGGAGTCTCAAGTGTTTGGGACCATTTGCTTAGAAGCATGACCCTCAAACGTGGAAAAAACCACTTCCTGTTGTAAGTGGGCGGAGCTTAGGTCTACACCAGCAATGGTCACATTAATCTGTTCAGGACTGATCCCTTATTAATCCCTATAAGTTTTAGGGTGATCAGATCAAAATTGACAATTTTATAGTGATTTATGATGTCACGCCGCCGCATGGAACTTCGCCATGGCATCACGGGCACGCCGTGCAGCGCAGAGCAACGTCCTTTATCAGATCTCTTCACCAACATGTTTTGTGATGCCTGAGTGAATTTGGGCCATGTGGTGTCCACCAAGCCAGAGTTATGGGTGTGTGAGCAAAAAACAACACTTTTGACCTCCAGGGGGCGTGGCTATTTCATAATCAAAATATTGGCATATAGAACTCTGTAGGAGGGGACTGCCATCATATCTAGCAAATTTGGTGCAGAAATGTTGCTTTATGTGGGAGTTATAGCTGTTTAATTTTTCCTGGCGAGACATCAAACTTTGAGGCCCCGCCCCTCGTAAACTAAGTCTCCTATTAGAAGAAATAACACAACATTTAATCACACATGCCTCCTGAACATCCTGAGCAATTTGTGGCTCAGTGGGATAAAAGCCCTAGGACGAGTTCGTTAAAATGCGAGGTGCTAAAACGCCAAAATATTGACTTTGACCTAAAATGGCCGCCTTCCTGTCGACATTTCACCATGACATTAAGAGGATTTTTTGTTCGCCCTGTCATGTAGATCATGTGTATGAATTTTCATAAAGATTAACGACATGCAGTGGCGGGGCACCTAAAATAGGTGGCGCTCTCATTCAGTTTCGCCCAAACATTCTGGAGCACCTCAAAATATCAAATTTTTTGTATTCCCTTGGGGGGGTACGCAAAATTTGGTGAGTTTTCGAGCACGTTCAGGCCTCCAAAAAAGCACGCGAAGTGTCCGAATAAAAATAATAATAATAAGAAACGCTGCAATTACAATAGGCCTTCGCACCGCCAAGGTGCTCGGGCCTAATAATAATAATAATAATAATAAACGCTGCAATTACAATAGGCCTTCGCACCGCCAAGGTGCTCGGGCCTAATAAAACAAACACACAAAAAAAAAAAAAAAAAAAACTGGTTTGGTGTCAGTTAATGACAGCAGAGTGTCTGGAAACCTTACAACCATGACCATCCTGCAACACATGGCGTTTAGGACTTGGACAGCACATCTGGGAGATCCTAGCTGTGATGCAACATCTGTCGTTTGCAGGCATGCATGACTCCTCTCCACATCCATCCTGAGTTCAATGTTTCCTTCTTGTGACACAAACTGCAGCCATGTTCTGAAACATGTTAAATGTTTCTATCAGCAACATTGCTCTCAGGTTTGACAGATCACATGCAGGTGTTAAAGTATTTAACGCTCTTTAACCATAGCAGCAATCATGCTAACTGCATTCAGACGCGCTGTTAGTAAATCTGTTTGTAGTAAATCTTTTTTATTTTTTTCCTTTGCATGTGCAGTGACACGTTTGTTTGTAGATGTTTTAGTACACGCAAACCTTTAGTAGATCCGAGCCTGCTGCCATATTCCATACTGTCTTCCTTTAATAATTCAATTCCTCTTTCTACTTTCTGGTTTTCTTTGTCAGATGATATTTTTTAGTACTTTGTACCACTTATCCATTTCAACCTGATTCCACATTAAATTTTGTCTGTAAACAACCTCTGGCCCAGGCCCTCAGGGGGTCTTGCAATATTGTCAGGGGTTCTGCTCTCAACCTCCAGTTCACTTTCCAGACAGGTCTCACTTGTCTTCCCAGTCTCACCATCAGTAAATTAAATTTACCGTCTGCTCTGCTTCCCTTTGTTTCTTCCCTGGATTCTGTTCTATTTTATTTTATTTTATTTTATTTTATTTTATTTTATTTTATTTTATTTTATTTTATTTTATTACGTTTTTCCGTAGTTTGTGTCTATTGGCTTCCACTAAAACACACGTACACATTGTTGGAGATAATTTTTTACACAGCGTTCATGTTTTTCTGTTTGTTTTTTGCTCAGTATAACTCAAAAAGTAACGGATAGATTTTCATGACATTTTCCAGAGTTGTTGGAATTGTGAAAAGGAAAAACTTATTTAATTTTAGTGGTGATCCGGATCACTGTTTGGATCCAGGAACATTTTAAAGGATTTGCCCTTGGCAGAGGTTTGCACTCTCAGAGCTTTTTTAGTAAAATATTTATTGCAGGTTAAATATGAGCTTCCACTGAACAAATAGAAACCATAACTTACCTGGTATTGGGTTATAGTTCTTACAGGAAGTGCTTTTATCTAATAAGTTTATGTCCCTGAGACAGGAATCAGTCAGAAATTCAGAAAACAGTTTTGCTGATCTTAAGCAGCATTCCTTGTCTTCTGTTATGCAGTATGATAATTTTATATGACAATTATTGTGTTTTTATTTTATTTATTTATGACCAGTCTTGTTTATTTTTAGAACAGCCCTGAACAACACAGATAAATCTCTGCTAACTTTTCCAAGGGTCAAGGTCAGCCATTTTTTGCACCCAAAAGGCAAATTATGGTCCAGCTTGCAGCAAGCACGGAAATAAACATCAACAAACATGAAGACTTCAGGTCACGTACTGCTGCTGGTCTTCACTTACATCAGCAGTCTGATTACTACAAAGAGCTTTATTGTACATTTTTCTGTACAGTTATATTCAGCTTAACATATTCATTTAATTTTATTTGTTTTGTTTTTTTTAATAAAAAAGCATTACTATGATGTAATAATATTAATCTCTTACAGTGTCTGGGTTGGATCTGATGTCTCCGTGGCTTCAGCAGAAATCTCATATACGTTTGCAACGTGTCACTGCTGATCGGCCCTCTCAGGTTTGACTCAGAACAACTACGAGGCAGTGTGCACATGCACAGAGATGCATGAGACATTTTTGACAAGGTTTTGCAATGCTAGACATGAAGCACATCTAGCATCCTGCTCTGCATGTGATCATCCCAGATGCATCAATACCATAGACTGTATATAAAAAAGATGGACGTAGCCTCCTACTATCACCATCTTAGCAGGGGCATGCTCATCATCTCGTCCAGAAAATACAAATATGGGCAAAGAGGTGGAGCTGCCTGTAGCTAAGAGCTAACCGAGCTAACACGGAGATAACAGGAGCTAACCAGCTAACGGAGGTAAGCGGGCTAAAGCTAAGTCATGTTGCTAACCGGCTAAAAACCGCGGTTGCTCTGTGTTCTTCTTACTTGAAGCGGGAGATTGAGTACCTGTCAATCAAAAGGACACGCCCCTAAATATGTAGAATTTTGAGATTAAATTACTTTTAAACGAGCGAGTTAGAAAAAAATTCACTCCCCCCACAGTTGTCATGAAGGTAAACCTGACCTGTTAAACCTAAAATGGATTTTTGAACCAGGCTGTAAACAGGTTTATTTCTGCTGTGAAGTTGGTCTTTTTAACATGGGAGTCTATGGGGATTCGCTCTGTTTTCCAGGCCCTAGTGGACGAAGGGGGAACTGCAGTTTTATGCACTTCCGCATAGGCTTCATTTTTAACCGCCGGAGGCTCCGTCCATCTTTCATATACGGTCTATGATCACATATACACATTTCAGCTTGTAATTTGAACATAACCTCAGTTTTACTGGGTTTAATGGGAATAACGAAAGCCTTCATCTAAAGATGTTTTTGCAGGTGATCCTACATAAGCTTACTGGCATATTTACATACTCCCAGACACTGAGCTGTTATACCAGAAAATGAAGAGATACAGTTGGTATTATAGGCTCTGCTCTTTAATATCCCACATTGCTATAAGGTTTCCATCTGCATCTGTCTTATCCACTGTATAATAAATGGTTTTGAGTTTTAAACCTGTGGAGACAGACTGCCTGGCGTCCTCAGGATAATATGTACGCTTTACTGCTGGATGTGTTTGCTCCTCTGCCTCTACATGCATACAAACCTAACTGACATCCCATTTCTTAATCCAAAAGCTTTGACTTGATGTTGGCCCACCCTTTGAAGTGGAAACAGGAACTGGGAAAACTTTCCACAAGGTTTCGGAGTGTGTTTATGAGAATTTTTGTTCATTTTTCCAGAAGCGCATTTGTGAGTACTGATATTAAACAAGAAGACCTGGCTCGCAGTCTCCACTCTAACTTACTTCAAGGGGGGTTTATCATGTTGAGGTTAGTCAGCTGTGCAGGCCAGTCAGGTTCTTCCGCACCACACTGGCTCATCTATGTCTTTATGTACCCTTGCTTTGTGTCCTGGTGTGCAGTCATGTTGGAATGGGAAGGAACCATCCCCAAACTGTTCCCTTAAAGTTGGAAACATGGAATTGTCCGAAATCTCTTAATATACTGAAGCATTCAGAGTTCCTTTAACTGGAACCAAGGGAACAAGCCCAGTTGCTGAAGAACAAGTCCACACCACAATACCCCCCTTCATCAAACTTCACACATGGCACAATGCAGTCAAACAGGTACCGTTGTCCTGGCAACTGCCAAACCCAGACCCAGTAAGTTGCCAGACGGAGAAATGTAATTTGTCCCTCCAGAGAGCATGTTTCCACTGCTCTGGAGTCTGGTGGTGGCGGGTTTCACACCACTGCATCGACGCGTTGGTTTCACCTGGTGATGTTTGGTTCGGATGCAGCAGCTCACCATGGAAACCAACCACGGTGAGCTAATCTGAGGACCACATGAAGTTAGGAGGTCTGTAGTGACTGAAAGTGGGCGTCCGCTGCGTACCCTGCAGCACAGCATCCGCTGACCTCCCTCTGTCTTTTCACACGGCCAGCACATCATGGCTGAACTGCTGTTGTTCTCCGTTGCTCTAGCTGTGTTGGAAAACCAGACACTTGACTGTGGAGGAAATTTAATGACTGAGCTTTTAGCACTGGACGCATCCTTTCACGGTGGAACTCACTGCAGTACCATGAGAGCGACCCACATGTGTGCAGAGGCAGTCTGCATGCCGAGGCGCTTGAATTTATATACCTGTGGCCTTGGAATTGACCCAAAACACCTGAATTCATCCATTTGGATGAGTGGGTGAATATTTTAGTGATATAATGTATATCAAAATTCTGATTGGAGGAAACAGAACTAATTTATTTACATATGTGGATGATATTCATGACTGACGGTCCAGATGAAAGCACACCCAGGAGACTCCTCAACATTTTAAACCATGGCGTATGATGCTCCGGTAGCATGAAACAGGAAGTACCTGTAACCGAGCCATTAAATCTCTGATCTCCACCAAACTTATCATGGTCTATGGCAGTCATAGTGTCAACTGAGTCATGTATAAATATGCTGAAAAAGTCACAATCTGGTCAAATAGCGCCACCTAGAAAATTTCAATCGATCAGCCCCGCCCACTCAATTGACCAACATGCATGAAATTTGGTACACATGTGCTCCACGTGAAGACTTACAAAAAAACCTTCTGGACCTATCGGCTAATTTAATTAGGAAGTCGGCCATTTTGAAAAAGGTTCCATCATGGGAGTCATTTTGGCCTTCTTCTTTGCCATACATTTTAACCAACTCGTCCGTGGGCTTTTATCCAACTGACACCAAAATTGCTCAGGATACTCAGGAGGCATGTGTGATTAAAAGTTGTGCTAATCGTTTATATAACCTAAAGCGTGTGGGAGGGGTGGGACCTCAAAGTTTAATGTCTTGTCATTTACAACTAACTTATATAACTCCCACACAAAACAACATATCTGCACCTAAATTGATACATATTATGCCAGTCCCATTCTGAACACAAGTGCATATCAATAATTGGTTTTCAAATTACCCCCACCCCCTAGAAACAGGAAGTGTCCTTTTTTAAAAGCAATGTTGCTATTTACATTTGATATACAACACCCAATCTACACCAAACTGACATTGGGTTGGTCTAGTACAATCTTGACCACAAACATGGGTTCATATGACATCACTACCACAGCCCCGCCCTCTGACGACAGGAAGTTCCTTGTTTTAAAGCGTAAATGACCTGATGTGGAGTTTGGCTGCAGGTGAGGGCCAGAGAAGCAGGAGGTGCCAGGGGAGGCGGTGCCAATAGGCCGAGCGGCGGTGTAGGTGCGAGGACCTTAATCGCCACTTGCGCCTTTCTAGTTTGACTTGCTCTTGGTTTGGAAAATCCCTGAAAGCTAAAAAAGTGACCTCAGAGTGAAGCTGAGAGAAGAACAGTTTTCCCTTTTTCATCTCAAGCTGAAACCAAAGTTTCATAGCAGTTTTGTGTATTTCATGCTGTTCTACATTAGCATAAGACACTTTCACAGACTGGGAATGTGTCATTTTCAGGCTCTAACCCTTGTCAGCGAGTGTACATGATTCCCCTCATATTTTCCTCATATGACATGTTAACAGAACTGCATTACAATGTTTAGTTCTCAGGCTGTGAAGAGCAGTAACAGCAGTGGAGACGATCTAATATATACTTCATGAAATCCATGTGTTGTAGGTACCAAGTGTGTGTGGCCATCCTGATCTACTTCCTTCCTCTGCTGGTGATGGGCTGTGCCTACCTTGCTGTGGGACTGACTCTTTGGGCCAGCGAGATTCCTGGAGACTCGTCTGACCGCTACAGGGAGCAGCTGACTGCCAAGCGCAAGGTAAATGCTCTTTCAGGAACCCCCTAACCCCCCCCCCCCCCCCCGTACGATTCTCCCTGCTGCCCTGAGCCCAACATGGTGGAAACGTACATGTCTCTTTTTTTCTTTTACCATGACGGAATAGTTTTTAAAACTACAAACTACACACACACACACACACACATCTCCTTGATGGCATAAATTTGAAGTTTCCAGGAAAAAGGCTGATCCGCTCTGCGCTCTAAGGCAGCTACTTACATCTGGTTCATCTCTATGTCATTCTCAGTGAGCGCTCTGTGCTACTGACAGGATTAATGATGCTTCCATGAGTGTTACCTTTTTATTTTGTTTGAGGACAGTTTGTTTTGTTGTTGTTGGTTTTCTTTGTTCCTGTTTTTCTGAATAGACAGGTTTGTAGTACAATGTTGAGCCAACAGAGATGCTTGTTATAGGGAAGAGGAAGGGAAAACCAGAAGACGAGTTGCTGCTACGTTTGAACAAGTAATTATAAACAGCAAAGTGATGTGTGTATCTGCTGTGGTGTAGTTGCCTCTCAAGAAGTGGGTATACTCCCAATTTTTCACCTTTTTTAAAAGAAAAAAAACAGTAAAGTTGTCCAAAAAACACTGTTTCAGAAATAAAATGACATGTAAGACTACTCTATTTAGTTCACCCCAAAAATTGATCTGTATATTTGCTTATTGTCACATTATTTCTGCTCTTTGGTTTTAGGGAGGAAGAGTTATGAAAGGACTGGCACAATATTGGCACACAGACTAGTGAGACACAGGCTCATAGACACATATATCTTCATTATGTCTCTGTTCAGGCTGAAGTTAACGCAGCTGATGGCTAACCGCACCAGTGTAGCATATAGGAAACCTTAGCTGAGCCGCTGGGCAACGTAGGTACATGTATGGAGACCTTTGTAACAGTAAAAGCAGCATCACAGGAGGTTAGAAGTGGGTGTACTCAATCCTGACTGAAAAGGAAGTGGCTATACTCCGTATACCCGCGTATACCCTGGACTACACCACTGGCTGCACCACCAGCAGCACCGTCCTGATTGTTTGTCCCGGTGATGTGGTTCAGCAAATGATTTACTCATTTTCATGAGTCATTAAGTTATGCCATATTTTGGGTCTGCATTGTTAGTCAACAAGCAGAGGCCTTCTTGTTCTGTCGGGATTTTGGCGTATCTTGTACTTCAGTTTTATGGTATGCTCATACGGTTCCAGTTCAGGTGGTGCAAAGCGGGTTTTGCAGATACATTCTTAATTCATTTCTCATTTTTGATCTGTGAACATTTCAGCTGTCTTTGCTGTCATATGTCCTTTTCACAAAACCCAAGTAGGGTTTCCTTTTTGGAAATCTTCTGAGATCAACATGACATCCACTTTTCTTTCACACACTAATGAAATGTGCTCCTGGTAACATGCACCTTGTTCTTGTAGCTCTGAAGTTACAGGTTAGTCATTTTAATGATCAGGGTGCAGACGTTTAGACGTGCTCATGGCTGTTTGCTGGGACAAGATCTGATGACTTATGATATTCATAAGCTTTGAATTGTTTTTACTATGTTTCATTAAAGCTGATTCCTTATACTGTCTGGACATTTTGACTGGCTCCCCTGGCAGAAGAACCGCATGTTCACAGAGCTGTTGTGTGTTCCACAGGTGGTGAAGATGATGATCGTGGTGGTGTGTACGTTTGCCATCTGCTGGCTGCCCTACCACATCTACTTCCTCCTGCACCAGTTCTTCCCCCACCTGCTTGAGAGACCGTTTATCCAGCAGTTCTACCTGGCCATCATGTGGTTAGCCATGAGCTCCACCATGTACAACCCAATCATCTACTGCTGCCTCAACGACAGGTTGGTGAGCACGCTGCATGTTCCTGATGTCTAAACATCTCACCCTCAGACAGAAACCAAACTGTTTGCTTTGTCCTTTTTAGGTTGTTTTTTTTTTTTTTTTTGGGAAATGCAGAATATGCTGCTTTTACAAATTCATTTTCTTTTTAAAAGAAGTATTTTGATTTAACTCAACACTTCCTGCATGCTTCCTTTTGATAAATAGATTTCAGACAGCTTTAGTGGCAATTTCACCCCCCATTCATGGAAAAATATATCTTTTTTACTTGGACACAGTGGAGTTGCAGCGATGGTAGCAGTTTTCTGTTTGCAACCTTCAGTTTGAACATGTGGTTTAATGCAAAGCGTTGGAGCCCATGACGCTTTACAGAGAGCAACCTCTGCATGCGAGGTTGTTTTCATGGTCCTTAGCATGTAGTCCAGCAGTCCTTCATATGACTGATGAATCCATGAAAAATCATTTAACCCTTTTACGCACGGAGACATTAAATGCCACTTGTCATACTATCCTTGGTCATAATTAATTACAGCAGGATTGATACTAAATCAATATACAAATAATAAATAATATTAAAATATTAGATAAAAATAATAAGATGACCACTTGAATAATTAATTAAAATATAATTAGTTTCAGCACAGATTTTCTCTGTTTTTCTTTCTCGTCCAGCATTTAAGCAAGCAGAATGATGGTCTGGATGCTGTGTTCTGCTGAGCTTATAGATATAATAATCCCCATTTATTTTCCTATTTATTTTACATAATTGTTTGTATGACAGAGTTTGTACTGCTGGATCGGACCGGAGAGGGTAGAAAAGGGATAGAAAAAGAACAGAAAAAAATAGATAAATAAAAAAAAGGAGAACACAGTGAAAGTAATTATATAAATTACCATAGAAATATGCACAAATACACAGTTTACAAAAGAAAAAAAACATTTAACATAATCCAGGATTATCATATCAGGTCCATTTCGTAATACAACATCGCAAATTATGTTCTTTTATGAACAGAGTCTCTTTTTAAAATAAATAAATAAATACAGTGACTGAAATCCCAACATCACAGCATTTCTGAGCCACAACAGCAGCATCTTCAGTCGTCGTCAGCTTGTACACACAAGCTTTGAGATTAGCTGTCTGGAAACTGTCTGCACCTAAAAGATTTCCACAAATGGCCTGAATCTAAAACAGACTTGAAGCAATAATTCATTCGACTGTTTCTGTGAACATTAACGGTGTTTGCAACGTTCCGCCTGTCCGCTGAAATGTCACTGAGTCTAAATATCATCACTTTGCAAATCTAAGACAGATGGTGAGCTCAGCTTGTTGTCTTTATTCAAGCGTCTCTCATTGTCCTCCATCACAGCCACTTGTCTTTGTGCTGGAGGAGAAATGAGATTTCACACTTGGTTGTTTTCACCTCGGAAATTCATTAAGTCCTAAAAATGAGAGCGTGTGGGATGTGAGGTTGGATTTAGTCATCACTCTGTCTAGTCTGTTAAGTTCTCGTTGGTCTCAGTCACCTTGGCTAACTTTACAATATGTGCACACTCAGATTTTTGTAGTTTCTGTCCTGCTCACCGGATTCACCCTTCCTCCACATTCTTCACTTCTGACCTTGTTGAGGTATTTTGTTGAGCCGTTTAGAGACATGATTCATCTTTTTGTGTATATTCCATCATTGAGTTATTTTTCATTTTTTCTTTCTAACACCTTAAAATGTGTGTAAGTGCTTCATTTACAAACTGCCTTTGCCCCTTGACAGTGTTTTTAACACTACATTTTTTAGCCCCTTTTCCAAGTTGCCTGTGTGTAGAACTGCAGTTCTCCAAGCTGGAATCAGTGTAAACAGTCTTGTCAGACTGGGAAGACGTCCAAGCTGCCTGCCTGTTAATGTGCATTTTACTGTAAGAAAAAAAAATCAAGGTAGCCTACAGTATGTCAAAAGTGTTTATGTTGCATTTACCAGATTAATTTATTTATAATGAAGTAGAAATGGTGGGATCAAGTATCTTGTCCGAGGAGAACTTACCTTCTAGCACATAAACATTCATTCATTTTCCTAACCACTTAGTCCGATTAAGGGTCGCGGGGAAGCTGGAGCCTATCCCAGCTGGCTTTGGGTGAAAGGCAGGGTACACCCTGGACAGCTCGCCAGTCCATCTCAGGGCCACACAGAGACAAACAACCACTCACGCTCACACTCATTCTAATGGGCAATTAAGAGTAACCAGTCAACCTAACATCATGTCTTTGGACGGTGGGAGGAAGCTGGAGAACCCGGAGAGAACCCACGTATACATGGGGAGAACATGCAAACTTCACACAGAAAGGCCACTGTCCAAGCCTCGCCCCAGCTGAGGATCCAACCAGCCACTATGCCACCGTGCAGCTAGCACACTAATATCGTGGTTTTATTCTCTTCCATTCACTAGCAATGCAAATCTGAAGCCACAAGCAACCGCATGGCTTTTCTTTTCCTCCCTCTGAGTGGAAATGTGAACACAGTTTCTCATATTCATCTCGTTTGACACAACCTGCATATAGAGGGACTCCTGCATCTTCACAGAATCCAGTACTTCCACACGGTACCTTTAAACGTATCGGATTTCCCCTGCAGCCATCGTATCTGTTATGAGACTATCTGTGCACTTCACATGTAATTTAGAGTTCGGCCTTTTGTGTTCCTCAACATTCATTCATTCATTATTCTAACGGCTTAATCCGATTAAGGGTCGCGGGGAAGCTGGAGCCTATCCCAGCTGGCTTTGGGTGAAAGGCAGGGTACACCCTGGACAGCTCGCCAGTCCATCGCAGGGCGTTCCTCAACATTGTGTTATTTATTTATTTATTTACATTGGTACATACTGTATACAATGCATCCAAAAAGACTACAACTTTTCTACCCAACACCTAGTGTATACTATATATACTACATGACAACTGCAGGATTTGACAATGAGGCACACTCACGAGCACGCAGAACAACAGTATCTGGACAACGTAAACATGAAGACAGAGCAGGCGGTGAGCATTGGGTTTATGTGAAGATGACAGCTTAAGACATGTAAGAGGATATTTCAGGCCAATAAATCAAGGAAGTTGGATTCTCTCCCATTTACACCTACACTGCTAGTAACCGTCATGTAAGCATGGCAGTATTTTCTGTGGACATGCACGACAGATTCTCCAAATAAACGCTGAATGAAAGGAAGGACTTGAAGCAATGACTTGACAAACAGCAGGTCATGTTTGTAACTAAACATAGCTGGTACTAGTGTAGCAGGTTACTTGTTTAAACTAAAAGCAACTTTACACAAACATGCTTGTCTTTTGGTACTTTAAAACGTACTGAAATACAGCAAACATAAAGTCTACTTCAGCATAAATGTCAGTTGGCCGTCGGTCAAACAAAAGATATGAAAAGAGGTGAGACTGCTTCATGGTCCAAAAATTAGTGACGGCGAGATGGAAACGGTGTTCCAGTTTGTCCTGAAACTATTGTGGAACGCGCAATGCGAAACAACGTTCCATGATCTGAATCGAGACGTGGCGGTCATGTGACCGTTCCGTATCGCGTTCCATCACGTCACCAATCGTTTTGAAATGCCACCGTTGTTCCGCGCCGCGTTAATCTGAACCATAGGTCAGAACTTAGCGAAACTCAGCAATCTTTTCAACCTTGTTTCCAAAATGGAACAACTAAACATATAGAAGAAAGTGAAATTGTTTAGTACATTTTCATAAAATTAAAATACTGATATTCAAAATTATTTTCGTGTCTTTTCTGATTAGCGGCAGAGTCACTTGATGTGCGTAAAACAATTAACATCTTTCCTAAACAGCTGTTTATTTGCAAAGTCTTCTCTCAGCATTCTTTGAGAATTTTATTATAATGGAAGGAAGTAGAAAGTGTTCCAGGTCAGCTGTCTGGGATCACAGCTCCTTGAAGGGAAATAGGTTAAATGCAAAACATGGAACATTTGTTACTACTACATGTAATACTACAACAACATGGATATACCTGCGGACCAAACATCCTGATGTCTCCATCAGTCTTAGGAAACCCAGTCCAGCTACCATTCTGGTTATGATACAGTAACTATATTCAGCATCAGAAACTTAATTCAAGAAGTAATTGTTAATTCATTTAATTTATTACACATTTGAGTTTACTCTTTAATTAAATCTACTATTTAGAATGAGTGAATTTCACACCTGAGCACAAAAAGGTACATTTATTATATCTACATTCACACATATTAATAATTTTAGTATTGTACTTAGTTTTTGTTGTTTTCTGACAGGGAGATTAAAGAAATTGGACAAGGCACTGATCAACCTGACCTAATTTTATTTGATTAAATATTATTTTTAATGTAATAATAATAATTTATTATTATTAATAATCATGATAATAATAGTAATTAAAATAGTTTTATTAATAATCCAATAATAAAGTATTTATCTAGCTAATTGGACCTACAACCCTTTTTAATTGTGGACGTTGACGGTTTCGGGAAATTTGTAAAGAAACTTGATCCCAATTACATTCTCCCATCCAGAAATCATTAAAAAATACAATGAAATTATACTGAAGTCTATACTTTCATACTGACATCTCTAGAAACTAACAAAAGAAGTTACAACAGACCAAACACATCAGGACGAAAACGTTTTATTTTTTTTAGTTCAATCATTTGAAATCATATTTTTTGGCCACTGGGTGTCGATGTGGTAATGTGTTCCGAACGTTCCTGAAGATCATTTCTTTTATTGGAACAATCATTCCACACGATTCGATCTCGCGAACGTTCCATTTCTGCGATCACTACCAAAAATAAGTACCACACTTTATTTCATATGAAGCGTGGTACTTTATTCTATATGCATACACTGACCATCATCACAGTCCACAAAGTAACAGCAGGCTCTTATCCCCTCCTGCTGCCAAACCTGAAGAGATCAGCCCATTGAGGTGGGGCTACAAGAACAAAACCACAAAATAATAACACATATTAACAACCATCAAACACAACAAACAGCGGTTCGATCTTGCCATCAATAAAATTTACACACTTGAAACTAGAACAAAGTAAAAATGTTTCGGAAGTTTTTCGATATACCGCTGCTAATTAAAATTCTCTTCACAGAGGAAGGCTGGCCAGTGGCCCTCCACAAACACCCATCAACATTTGACTATTCAGCAGTCATTGGTGATGGAGCCACACATCTCCATCACAATATAGTTTTAAAGGGCATCGCTAACTTTTGGAGTTGCAGATGAACCGGTTGGGCTTCAGATGTCTGTACAATGAGAAAGAAAAGTCATCACATGCAGCTGTTCTATGAGTCTATTACACTGGCTGGTTAAACTAGGCTGATTAGCAATTTGTTTTTAAAAAGCACTCAAACCATCTGAACTTAAACTCATGTGATCTTTTCTTGCACAGGTTTCGTGCCGGTTTCAAACAAGCCTTTCGCTGCTGCCCCTGTGTCCCTCAAGGCTCTTACGAAGGCCTGGAACTCAAGTCCACCCGCTACCTTCAGACCCAGACGAGTGTTTACAAAGCCAGCCGAATGGAGACCACCGTGTCCACCGTTCTTCATGTTGGAGATGACGTGGAGCAGCCCAAGGTTAAGGCTATGGCAGGACTAGGACCTACTGGGGTCACATCTGCGTCAAGGCCACATAGCTCATCTCTGGACCTCACTTCAAACTGCTCCTCATCCCATAGTGTCTCCAAAACTGTATCAGAGACATCTAGTTTCTACTCCAGTAACAACCTGCAGGAATAGACCTCCAGAGCAGGCAGCATTTGCCAGACAGCAGGGAGAGAGTGTGAGTTGACTGTTCACGTCGCTGCTTTCGCCTGCATGTGTTCATGCAAAGTACAGCTTGAATGTGTGACCTTGTCTGCCAGTGGCTGTGACTTTATGGTGAATATATTTCCAGTGTGTTTACTGGAACATCATATCAGAGACATGGTCCCTGCTGTCTGAGCATCGTCCTCACCTAACCTACAACACGGCGGTGGAATTATTCCTGCTACTCACAGCTGATGATCAACCAGCATTAGAAAGATTTTCTTAGTGCCAAAGAGCAACAAGGAACACTTCATCTACTGGAGTACCTTCCATTTCAAAGGCTAAACTCCAGCAGATGCTAGCGCCTCCGACTTTCACAGCTTCTGCTTGTCAGAGCAGCCTCCTGTCAGAGCTCACACATCCTCAATCACACAAGCTATGTGACTTCATACAGTCTATTTTTGATTGGAGCCTCCGTATAACGTGCGACCTGCAACACGACAGCGCCGAGTTTTTATAGTAAAGTAGAGAAAACCGGGTTTTCACCGCAGCGCTCCCCACGAGATGTGTGTTTTAAACATGAGTAAAGGCTTTGCCATGGAAGGGGCTTAAATCTGGGAAACGTGCTTGTCCATGTCTGTGTATGTGAGAGCTGATGAGAATGCCAACTCTTATCTCTCTGAGCAGGACTGCACCAATGTGCAGAATGTGTGTGTGTGTGTGTGTGTGTCTGGCTGGAAGGATGCTCAACGTATCCCCTGCAGGCTTTGCTGAAAAGTTTTGGCAATCAGCAAAAATACCAGCAGTGACTGGCTCATATTTCAGATTGACATCAGCAGCTGGCAGTATCATTTTCTTTTTGTTTGGCTAATGCTGAAGAAACAACAGCTGAAAGAGACTCAGACTGCACAAAATGATCTCAGACACCGCCAGATCTAAACAATATGTGTAGAAGTGATGATGACCAAGCTGTCAACAACTTCTCTATGAAAGCTCCGACACAGGACAGCAAGAAGCTCCTCTCCCATTTCTGTGTGAATGCAAACTGGGATTTGGCTGGGTTCCCGCGTGTCTATGACACACACTGCTGTGGACGTGTGCAGTTAAAGTGGCCAAATTAACCTGTGACATCCTGTGTGGGCGGTGAAGATGATCCCTTCTGTCACGCATTAGCAGGCATCGCACCATCTAAATGTAATCCAGCTGCAGGTTTAAAGGTCTTTGCAGACTGTGGCCTGGAATGTGCACCCTCAGCGAGCTGTGGCTCTTCAGCATGCAGCGATGTGCCTTGCTGCTTAGCATAATGTCTGTGAAAGGACAAGTGGGATGGGGGGGGGGTTATAGGAGCAGCTCCCTCCACTGAGGTCCAGGAAATAACTTTAATGGAATCAAACCACAAAACTGCCCAAACAAATGCTCCCAGTTTTCATCCATCATTATTACCTGCATCTGAACACACTTAAGCTGGATTTGTAATCACGTGGTGCATGTGGAAGGTTGCAGTCTTCTCCATGTAGGTTCCTGGAGGCTTGACGTGCATCTCTTCCAGACCTGACAGTAACCCCAGAAGTAGTCCCTGATGATTGGTTGTGTTTCTGTATCTCTTGCTGAATTTGTGCATTAATGGCGGAAGATGAACTGAACCACGACGGCATCACCCTGCGTCATACAAAGACATGAATACAAATCCAGCTTTAGACCCTGAATTGATTGTATTAGTCCTGAAGGTTGTGCCACAATATTCTTATACAAACCGTACATTTATTGTTTGATGTAGTTTACTTTTATTTACTACGACGTGGTATCTGTGGAAAATTTAGTGTTTTTTATTTAGTTTTGTGTTTGTGTGTGAATGATAAAGTCAAGCCTAAATGTTTAAAAATATACCCTGCAGTCAGCTAAATCCACAGTATTTGTTGTGTACAGCTCAGTTAAACACAAAACAAAGCAAAATCCAGAAGTTCTTAGTAAGTTATTCCAGTATGAAAACGTGTTTTTATATACATAGAAGCAACAGTTATATGACCACATACGCTTTGTAGAAAATGATCATAATAATATAGCTTAGTTACACCACTACTGCTGTCTTCATGTGGCATTAACATGAGCAGTTTGTTGATATCTATCAATGAGCAGCACACATACATGCACACATTACACACATATCAATAAGCGATTTCTTCATAGCTCACATAGTGAGGTGTCGGGCAGGAAGCAAGAACAAGTGGAGCTCATATTCAGAACGAGTTTGTAACAAATCAGAGATTTAAGAAGATGAATGTCTTGCAATAGTCTGGATGATAAGTCGGTTGTGTGGACTGTTTAATACATAACACTAAGAGCTTGTCCACACATAGCCGGGCTTTTTAAAAACGGAATATTTTTCCCCCTTAAAAAAAAATTTGTCAACACAACCTCGTTTTTCCAAATCCAAATCCATCCATACCTTTCCACAAAACTGTGTTTGCACGTTTCTAGGTATCTCAAATCTTCAGGTGGAGGTAGCGCCCCTAATCCTATCCAATCAGAATAACCTTCCATCTCATGATGTCACTTCCACAAAACAGGAAACGTGCCTCCAATGTGATCTTCTTAGGTGACAGAAAGTAATTCCCCTTTGCTGTTGGTAGTTTATGTGGAGCGGTATTTGAGCTTGTGAAAACAATCAATGGACAACAGATGACGCCATCACAGTTTTGAGGACGTCCATGCTGGTGTAAATGTAAAGGAGTTAATGTGTTCATTAGCCTGTGGTTTTATTTTGAAAAGGCCAGACCAGAAGTCTGCGTTGTGTTGATGGGGAAAGTTTGACGGTGCTGACTAATAATAAAAGACGGCGGCTGTACCAGTTCTGCACATAGACATCATATAAACATAGATGCCACGTAGTATCATGTTGCCTATACAAGCTGACGTCTCATCGCGCCGCCATCTTGGATGGGTTTCCCTCCCGCCTCCAATAAATTTATTTGTAGGGTGTAGGTCCATCTACAACAATAACTTCACAACGTTTTACTTGATTATTTCTCACAGTTTGGTTTGTTTCAAAGGGCAGAGATGTTATGAGACAGATCACTGTAAAACGTTAAAAACTACATGCTAAAATGTTTTTATCATTCTATTTAACAAAAACATTAGGTAACTGCAATATAAATAAATGTATAAATGAATTTGATACTAGCATATTTGATTGTTTATTGATGTATTTGGATTTATCTATTTTATCTGGTCAAATAAATTATTATTCAACCTTGTGAAATGTAATTCCATGCTGAACAAAATACGGAAATAGTTGCTGGATTTCTCTTGACTATGGTTGACTCTTTCTTTTTTACATTTATTAATTTATCCAAATATAGAGACACAGTTGTACAAAGTCTGGAAATGAAGTATTGTATCCAAATTGTGCAATTCAGAAGTTACCCAAAAAAATACTCGGAGAGCACAAACCTCCACCAAGGCCTTTAAAAAGTTCCTGGATCCAAACGGTGATCCGGATCACCACCAAAATTAAATCAGTTCTTCCTTTTCACATTTCGAACAACTCCTGAAAATTTAATTAAAAATCTAATCCATAACTTTTTGAGTTATATTGAACACAAACAGACAAACAGATAAAGCCGGTAACAACATAACCTCCTTGGCAGAGGTAATCATGCTACCATGTAAAACTCTCTTTGTGAAGCATCAATATCTAAATTTTCCATAAACGTCTAATAGGAGTAAAATTTATCATTTGTATTTAGTAGATTATTAATCATTTATGAACCAATTATGTAGAAAAGTGTTTTGTTTGTGTGTAATATTTACGCGTCGTTCTTCAGAAAACAGTTTTGTGGGGAAACCACGTTGAATCTGCAGCAAGACTCGAAAGCGGAGACCCATCCAATATGGCGGCGATGCTGGTTCACTCTCCAGCGCTCAATGAGGCGTCTACGTAAATATGATGTCTATGACTAATAATAAAAGACGGCGGCTGTGCCAGTTCTGCAGAAGTTCTCATGTTCTTGTTTTACATATTATGAAAGTAAAGGTGCATGAACAAGACCCTCGTTACATAAACAAAAGTCGTACATGTGACATCATGTCATTTTCTGTTGGTGTCTGATGGTGACGATTAAAAACCCAAAACCCCCGGTTATAAATGTCCACATGCAGACGTGCAAACGGAGTATTCAAATCTTCACTTATGTCAGAGGTTTTTAAAACCATCGCTTTTGAGTGCAGAAATTTGCATTTTTGGTGTGAATGACGGGCCAAATCGGAGAGAAATATCTTCGTTTTGTGAGATATTCTGCTACGTGTGGACAGGCCTTAAGTTAAGAAGAAGATGTTTTAAGCCTTGGGGAACACTCAAAACCAATGTTTGGCAAAAGGATTTGTGTTGGCAGTAAATAGTAATAACCAGGCTGCTGGAGTGCAGAGTAACTCACTAACAGGTTGCTTGTTGATGGATGAGAAGTGAGAAAGCTTGTTGTTGAGCAGAGAATCCAGACATGGGGAGAAACACTGTTAGCAACAGGAGTGTCATGCTGAGAAATGAGATCAGTAGTGTGACCTGAGAGTACCTATCTACCCCTCCTTAGATAGAAGAGTTGGAATAAGGCAGTGAAGAAACAGTGCAGGGGTAATGAAGAGAGTGCCAACCAATTAACCATTAACCTTAGAAAATGTAGAAGTGCCTCCAGGCGGGTCTCATGAAATACTTTCTTAATTCTCTTCTCTATTCAGACAATTTTTGCTTGTATATCTTTGCAGCATATGAAGAAAAAAATCCAATCTTCTCCAGTCTTAAAGGTGGAGTATGTAAAATTTTCAACATTTTCTAAATAAATTAACTAATAAAATAACTACAATCATAATTAGATAGTTTATTTTAAACATGTAGGTTCCAGTCAGTCCATATTTGATGCGTTATTAAATTACAGGTTTAATTAATGACTAATGACAAAAAGCACTTTTTTTTTTTTTTACTGGAAGGCAAACATTTAAGAAGGGTCTTTGTCATTAATTAAACTTGCAATTTAATAACACATCAAATATGGACAGACTGGAACCTACATGTTTAAAAAAACAATCTAATTATGATTGTAGTTAGTTTTTAGTTAATTTATTTAGAAAATATTGAAAATCTTACATACTCCACCTTTAAGGTTAAATTTATCAGGTGTAAATGTAAAATGTAAAAATGCTAAAATCAGGTTCTTTCTGGTCTAAAAATGAGGAAAAAACAACAGATGACAAATTAAACTGAGTTGCGATTTATATAACAATAACTAAGTTAAAATGCAGAAATAGTGTGTTTTTGCTAAATAAAGACAATGTTTCTAAGTTAGAACAAACAACAACGGTGATTTGCAAGCGTTTCCATGAAACAGTGTTTAGCGTAAAAACTTCGGTAAAATCACGTCCGGCTGACGTGATTAAGCTTATGCAAGGTCGCCACGTAGCGTTATTTGAAGGTTTTCAGCTTGCTGCGGAGTTTTAGCCAAGGCGTTTTGATGCTTTTCTCCCTCATTTTATTTGACAAAACTCTGAAATTTGCTGTTTGTTCCACACCGCGCCACTTCACTGGTCACATGACTCCGCACATCACGCCCAAAGACACGTAAATGTGAAAGTGTTTTCATTACACTTTTGCAAGATGTTTCTATGTTGAGACTTTTGAAAAACCACCAAATAAGAGCTTAAAAACTTTTTAGTGATATCTGAGACTTTTTTTTAAATGTAGGCGTTTCCATTTGCGTTTTTTTATCACGATATTTAGCTTTAGCAAAATTGTAGACATGATGGAAACAGCTTATGAAACTTGGAGTGTTCTCAGTTTTCCACACACTGATTCTGTTTAGTTCTGTCAAAGAAATGACGACACAAATGAACATCTTATATGTTTATTTAAATTGATAATAACAGAAAACCTTATACTGAATGTGTTTTCCATACGACAGTAAACCGCTGCATGGCCAGCCGCTACAGTCGCTGCAAAAGCAAAGTTTTTAGGTATGACTGTGCTGCTTTATGGTTAAATTGAATCATTGGTAAGACTGATGCCCCTTGTCTTTGCAAATCTGCTGTGAAAAATATAAAAAGAAATTGGTCTTTTTGAGGATATTACAACTTCATCATGTAATATGTCTTCAAGGTCTCAGATTTCTGGTTTATCATCTGAATTTATAAACTATACACTCTAAAGGAAGGCTCTCCGTGCCGCAGATGAAGCAGATAAGCAATCTTAATTTTAATGACATTTTAAGACTAACCTTGGTCTTGTTGTGGCAACAAAAGTACTCAGAAGCAGCGATTGTACATCTAAAAGTATAAGCAAGACGTACACTCCTGTCTGACTAAGGTATTTATTCCAGACAGCAGTGTATATGTATTAAAATGTATGAAATGTTGCAGCTAAGTGGATATAAAACGAAGTGCCCTGCAGTTCTGCATAATGCAAACTCATGTGTTAAAGCCCCTCAAGATTCTGCTTTACAAAAACATTTCTGTTTAATGTTGCATTTAAAGGAATAAGTCAGAAGCTATTTAGTTCCAGCTTCCCTCAAACTTCTTTTATCAGGATTGTGTGGAAGTGGTTTACATCATGGGGGCCTAACTTTTCCTGTACAAAATGGTCCCGCGTCTATTCAAATATTACTTCTGCTTAACCAGTCTCACTCTTAGTTTAATTTATTTTCAATAACTAAGTCAAATCTTGTAGTTTAACATCGAAAATATTGTCAAATATGACGTGAAAATATATGTTTAAAAATAGGATACCATGACATTATCATGAAGACGTTATTATATCATGTGTGTAAACGGCAGCAAGACGCCTAACTGGCTGATAATTCTTGGAATAAAACCAGGCTCCTATAAAAACATATTTTTAACCTCAAGTCAGGATTTTTCAAAGAAAATCTACTAAATATTAGATTTTACTACAGCTTTATATATATATATATATATATATATATATATATATATATATATATGTGTGTGACATAAAATAATAAAAAAACGAATTAAAGATGTAAATAAATTCATTTTTTTTAAATAATTGACTAAAATAATTTTCATCTTCATTTTTTCATTTCTCTCAATATCTCTACATACGTTTTGCTGCATGCTAGCAGCTAGCCAGCTTATATTTTCAGTTAATAAAAGACAGTGTCCAGTGGTCCTCATGGTCCACAGGCACAACAGTGGAAGTCGTTTATGACCCTCTTGGTGACAGCAAAGACCCAACCGATTAGTTACAGTCTATCCCGGTGAGGATCCTATTGATTTAAATCAGCATGACTAAAACCTGGTTAAAAAATAAATTCAGGGCCAGCAAGTTTTCAGATATCCTAACTAAAAGCCACATTGTGTTGATGGTAACAGAAGTTACGTACCATCTAATAAAGCATTTGTTAGGGATTACGTCTGAACCACGGAGACCTGACCAGACAGAGCGAGAGCGCTGTGGAAAGACATCATAATCCTGTTACCCTCTCAGTGAGACCGGCACCCATCAATGCCTCTGGCTCTGATGGGAGGATTTGGATTCAGTGAACTGAATAGGGAAATGTGCCTTGTTTCCATGTCATCTTACCAGTAAATTAGCTACAGTCAGTGTTTTAGAGTGTCATTGAAGCTGTTGTTGTATTTTAATGAGGACCAACAGCTTGCTGAAGGACAGAAAGGACCACTCTGTCTAGGTTAAAGGTCCCAAAGCAGCAACTTCAATATATTCTCATGGATGGACTACAATACAGAGTTAGTTGCTTTTTATAAAGTTATCATGTAGTGTTGAGTTGGAGTATCCTGCACCATGAATGTTTCTACCCCTCTAAATCTGTTGTTTTAGATGTTTGGCTAGAGATTTCATTCGCTAGCTTATATAGTCGCTGTCCCTGTCATGCCGAGTCAACGTCTTCTTCACGCCGTTTCATCACTGTTCCAGCTGAGCAACGCGTGGCGCTGGTATCACCCAGCTCACCAGTAGGGCCGTGTCAGGTAAAAACAGACTTCTAAGGTCATGCAGATCTTATAAAAATAAAGAAACACTGACTAAAATTCTATGGAGCATCTACTAAGTACCGTAGTACGCAGAATACACAGCAGGTGAGACAATATCCTACTTTGTTAGATGGTGATGCAACAGCAGCTCACAAATAAAGTCTTTTCCACCACAACTCTGAGCGATTTATGACTTTACAAAGTCATTTTCACTCCAATGATGCAGACGAGAGTGAAGGTCCCAGGTAGACTGTATTTCATCAACAAACATGTTATACTTGTGTATTTCAGCGAGAAACCAAATCAAAAAGTACTGAATAGATTTCCTTTACTAAATGTGTGTGTTTTAAGTAAGCTGACCGGTATCACATTTATAGAAATGTATTTAAAGTGGAAAATAAATATCTGTATTAAATGTGGAAATGATATCAAATCTCATGTAATTGGAAATAAATCCAATCACCTCAATACTCTCACATTTCACTTCATAGCCTCTTGTAATTCTCTGGAAAAATGCACATATCACATGTTTCGCCCACTATCAGCACATTTAGACTAACCAGTAGGGATGCACCGATACCAATATCAGTATCTGTGTTGCCTCAATACCAAGCATGTGTACTCGTACCGATACTGATACCGTTACCTATAACCGATACCACACCAGTCAAGCCAGCCAGATGTGTTTGATGACATGCTTCGGACGTGTTTTAAAAGAAATAAATGCCTTGAATGTTAAAATGTGACATTTTTTGTTCCACTAAAAGCGAGATCTTTGTTTCAAAACCACACATTTCTAGTTGTATTTAGGTAAAATGTGTCAAATCAGAATAAAACTTGTTGAAATTGTTAGATCTGTAAAGTTATTATATTTGTATTGGTGAGGAAACTTCAGAAAGGATGGGTCATTTATTACAACCTAATGAAATCTTACACAGTTATAAACAGCAATAATAACCATAGTCACAATATTGTTCATGTGAACAGATATTGGTATCGGCAGATATTCAAATTTCAGATTTGGATCGGTGCATCTCTACTAACCAGCCTTTAACCAGGTGAGGTAACTAACGCTCGCACATCCCAGTGTTTCTAACTGCAGAGGTCACATATTAGTAAAGTGACACCCAGCGTGACTCCGGTCCTCTGCCTGCTTCCCCACTGACTCACTCTGTGGTCACGGCCGATGTCTCCAGTCGGAGTTCATCCCTACTGGGGTCTCACAAATAGCAGCTAATGAACAACCGCTGTTCCTGACAGACTTTATGAAACTTTAATGCAACTCCAGGTTTTGTTTGCCCCCTTATCACCTGACACATGTCTGCAGGCTGTGGGCCTTTCAGTCCCAATGTGTCTCCTCTTCCCTGAGCTGCCTGGTTTGCTCTGACGTCTGTAAAACTAGACAGGAAAACAGCAGCAATGATGTGACGCGACATATCCGTTACAGCTGTCTGAGCCAGAGAGGAATTTTGCAGCAGAGTGAACACTGTGAACATACGCTCCAAAAATCCACCTCATCATAACCTGATGGTAACCGATGATCCAGAAATAATCCGCATCCTGAAAGCAGACGTGCTCCCTCGGCCGTCCATCGCCTGGACGGGTCAAGTGGAGTGGGTGAACAAGAGGCTGGAGCTCTAATGAATGTGTAATTAACTTTGTTCATCGAGTGCTTCTTCAATGAGCGTCTCTTTCTCCGTCTGTAACGCACAAACACACACACACACACTCGCTGATGAGAGCTGTAGCGATGGAGACAAAGGATCCCGGCTTGTTGCTGAGGAGAGGCGCCAGGCAGGCTCCACGGCGGAGTGAATGGCCTCATCAGCACCATCTCTTCCTGCGCTCTATCCATCCCTCGCTCTCCAATCATGCTAATTACACGAGAAGAGGGGAAGGCAAGCAGAAAAGCCTGCGCAGAGGCACACACACACACACACACACACACACACACACTGAATGCAGAAATGCAGCTCTCATGACTAAATAGGCTGAAAACAGTCAACCTGCTGCAATCATCTGCTGTAAGAAGGTTTGGAGAGAGCCACACAACAGCTTGTTGAGGGGATTTACATGAATTGATGCCCAGAGTGTGAGGAAAATGTTACTGCTGAGGATGTAAATATATTTCTACGAAGCTTTAACAGGATAAAAACATCCAGATGAGGAGTTTCAGCGTATAAGAAGAAGCAAACCTCTGCATCTTGTGGACGCACAACCTCTGCAATACAGTACATGATCAGTGTTAGATGTGTGTCGCTGCAGTCGGGCTCTGTGTCGTCGCTTATCAAAGACCTTTAGATAGTTAATCTGCCATTTTCCACTTCTTGTACAAATGCCAACTCTCCACTGGTCTCTTTTGTAAATCTACTTCTGAATGGGACTTTTTGATTCCTTGTTAAAAGAGAACTCACCAGGATCTGTGACTTAGAGATATCTGTGTGTGTGTGTGTGTGTGTGTGTGTTGTAAAGCTATTTAACACATGAACAGGTGTATAGAGCCGTATCACAACACATGAAGTCTGAGCTGTGTGTCCATGGAATAAAGCGTGTGTACTTTGGAGAAAGACGGCGACTCTGCGCCGCGACCAGACGTCTTGTTGATGTTCTAGTGCCTCTTTCATCGTGGTTGGTTACATACGTCTCCCGCGGCATGATGTGTCTGAAAACTAAAGATCACTGCTGTTACTGAACCTTTAGTGAGTCACTGTAAACATCCGTGTCTTTGGCTTCGTGCAGAAACTGCACGGCGACCTTTGTGCAGTGGCATTTTACTGCAGTTTGCTTTAACGTCGTTTACTTTATGTTTAAACTTAAATTACAAGGTTAAGAGTCAACGTCTGTATGTTTTTATGTGGAAATGGTTTCTTTCTGGCCTTTTAGACAGACTGACCTGCCATTTTTCTGCCTGTTTATTTACTGTAGACAGGATGTTTCTTATTTTTCCTTTTCCAGAATGAAGCAGCTGAAACTGAGAAGACATGAAGCCAACCCAAATCTACGGCCGCGTTAGCTTAAAGGGATTTTTCTTATGTTGACAGAGGTGTTAATAACAGCTCACATTTGGGCGCCAGAAGAGTGAACTTTTATCATTCCAAACCTTTAGAGGCGTCACAGTTGTCATAATGTTGCAAGCTGTAAAATTTTACCCTGAATCTTTTAGTCATCAGAAAGTTGCGCGCCGCTTTTACCAAGAATGTCGCCACATGTTGCTACATGTCATATCAGACACACTGGCTGCGTTTATACGTTACTTATCACATTTCCTACAACTGATCACCTGAATGAATTTACTGTAATGAAAAAGTAAAGAAAAGTAGTACGTTTTTGTACTTTATAAGGGTTATAACTAATTTTGGCCATCTTATAGTTGTTTTTTTTTTTTAATGAACCCTGCAGATTTTTTTAATCATAGATGACGGCCTGGAGGACACACTGAGCAGCCACGGTGCATGTGATGAGTTGCAGCAACATGGAAGTTCATCAACCCTGCGAGGAATTAGTAAAGAACCGATGCATATAGAGTCTGTTGTCAGGAGAAAGCAGATTCATCTTTTGCCATGTGTAGCTAGAGCCTGAGAACAAGATAATTAATGCAGCAGTTGTGTGTGAGAACTCGTGGTTTTTGCACATGTAATGAGGATCATTCTGTTTAAATATTTATTTTGTTTTAATCTTTGGATGAATAACGACGATATAACCTCGCTTACTAGAACGCAACACACAGGGATGGGATGCCAGTGACACCGTTCTACAGCATCAGTGCTGCTTTGTTGTTCCCCAAGAGCTGCAAATCACGCAACAGTCTACCTACTCTAATAATGTATAAGTTGTTCCTTCTTGGCTTGTCCCTCTGAAGGGGTTGGGTTAGGGTTAGGGTTAACCCTCGCCCTCCCAGAAATATTGTCCTGTTCCAACATCCTGTCATCTCAGTCATAGAAAAGATGGTTAATCTGGAGATTTGGCTTTAAAATGAAACTAAGCAGGTAGTGTGCATCCACAACTTAATATCTTATTTCCATGCATTAGTAATCTGTTGCCAATAAAAAAGTTTGTTTTTTATATCATAAGATGTCTGTGAATGCAAAAGGGACATTACTTAAAATCCCTCATTTAGTGCATTGACTTGAACTGCTGTGAAGCTTTAGAGCAGGAGAGTCAAACTCCAGTCCTCCGGGGCCGGTACCCAGCAGGTTTGTTGTTTCCTTCTACCAACACAGCCGATCCAGGTCAAATGGATCCAGCAGCTTCTTGTCAACCTTTTTATTCGGTCATGTGTGTTGGAGCATGGAGACAGCAGAAACCTGCAGGATGTCGGCCCTCCAGGACTGAGGTTTGACACCTTTGAGTTGTTTTAGACTGAAGCAACTTTTAGCTTTGTTCCCACATCAACTCAGGATTCTCCATCCTGGAACAAGGAGGTAAAGCACACTTCTGCTTCACACAACCCCACGAAACCACACCAACAAACCTAAAACACACCTTTGGCATTTGTAAATGATGTTTTTTTTCCTAACTGTAACAGCTTTCATGTGAACATAACTCACTGGTTAGGTGTGAGCCCTGATTTTATCAAGACAATTGGACAGCACCTTGGGGGATCCAAGGACAATAAAAGTTGCTCGAATTTGCTTGAATATCTAATACTAAGCAAATCATTTTATTTTATTTCAGTGATGTAAAACTGTCAGCTGCCTTCCAGGAGATTTCTAAAAGTGTCTCTTGTATTCACTGAGCAGTTTTAAAAACTTCAGAAACAAATCGACTTGCCACAAAAGTCCAACGCGTGGACGAGTCCAAACATGACAAGGAAGATGAGTTTTGGTTGATTTTGGTCTCTGCAGGATACTGAAAATAAGGAAAACACACCTCAGACTCGTCCTCTGAAAGGGCTGACTCTCAGCATTAATTTCAGGGTGATTACATTCGCTTTCAGTCAAGCGTGTAAAACGTACGAGTGCTTGTCCCCCGCAGGCGTGCAGCTATCATTTATCCCGCTCCCCTGTGGTTCTTCTTTAATCTTTCAAATTCCCTGAAAGCTAAAAGTCAGCACTTCAATCTGACAGTCGAGTCCAATCCCATGTCTCTCAATGAGCTGGATTTTGACCTTATGTTGCTGCACAATAGGTGATAAAAAAAATCTTTGATCGTAATTTTGACAGTTGGAAGCAGTGATCCAGCACTTTTCAGACACACAACACACGCTAAGTTGTGCTGTTTCTGACAAGCCGGCTTTTTCATCTTTTTCTATTAAACTTCAGTGAAACCGTTTCTACAAAAGAAAAGAAAAAACGATTTTTCTTTCGTGTGTTTTCTCAGTGAAAAGTGCTGCTCAGAGGTGACTGTGTATCTGTTGCTGCCGTTTAGTTACATATACTGTGTAAACTGTTTTCTTCTGTGCCATAAATGCAGTTTTGATGTCTATTAAAAGGAAAATAATTCCTGTATCGATTTACAACGAACCGCGTGGGCTTTGTGTTCATTCAGGCAAGAAAGGGGATTATTAAGAGAGTTGATTTTTCTTCTCTGCGGATCAAACGTCAGCTGTGACAAAGGGATGGAAACAAGCATCTGACACAAAAAGCAAAACACACACACACACACACACACAAGTGTAAACAAACCTTTACTGTGCTGTAAGTGTGTGCCACAGCTGCATCTCTGCCTTTGTAGAAAAGAAACTGACCTGCACTTTGTTTGTCCGGATGTGAAAGAGAAGGATGAAGATGAAGAAGCAGCACAGACTGTGTGTGTGTGTGTGTGTGTGTGTGTGTGTGTGTGCTCATATAGCTAAAAAGGCAACAGAGAATACAGGTGCGGAGCTTTTCTCAGATAAAAACATGTCATGTGCTGCAGGGCCCAGACGACGCTGCATGCATAATAACTGAGCTGTTTGCATGCGGCTGAAAGCGGCAGAGTTCCAGCTACTGTTCTGGATGCTGCAGAAGTCACTAAATCTCTCATTTATGATTCAATTCAATAATGAGAGAAGAAGTTAGAAAGACAGTCATATTTATTCATTCATTCAGTTATTTATTTATTTATTTATAATCTCAACCAAACCGTTTCCTGAGTCAGTCAGGCTATGCAGCAGCATTTAGATTTTCTTTAAAAGTTCACACATCAGTGTTTGTGCTGAACTGGCAGGATAAAAAGTTAGAAAACAACACAAGGCCACCAATCAGGCACAGCTTTAAAACTGCTAACAGGCAAAGTAACGCAGCTGCTCATGCTTTCAGCAGGCGTCAAAACCCATGAAAAACTAGTGGAGGACCAAAAGGCATGACTACAAGAGCCAGACAGAAAGGGGGTAGATGGGGGGTGAAATTAACAGAGAACGTTAAAACAAACGAGCTGCAGCTCAGGTAGAATGTTGAAGAAACTAAATGAGAAACCAGCTAAATAAAACTCAGGTAAGAACTCAACACATGCTGGTAAAACACGTCAAACCGTAACAAGACACAGCGATGACCAGCCATGATCTGCAGAGGACAATGGAGACTGGACAGAGGATGCTGGGGGACTAACGACCAATAAAGTCAAGGTGCAGTAATCTGTAACTAAGAACCAAATGTAACGGGGCGGGGAGAAGTCAGAATACACACATATAAACTAGAGGAAGACATTTAAAAAGAATCAACATTTAACAAAAATTGATTTTTTTTTTAAATTTTTTTTTTTAAAATAAATACAATCCATGACCACAAAATTTTGGTCATTTTTATTGATCTTCTTACTTGTCATCTTGGGCGTTACAGCAGCAGCAGGATGGTCTGGCTACTGTGGTGTTTTTCCTAATTGAAATCAAGAAAAATGACGAGCAAAAAGAAATTGTTTTTATACATTATTTTTGCTTTGAATCTACAAAAATTAACAATTTCAAAGAATAGTGAGAATCGCAATTTAAATCGAATCGGCACCCAAAAACTCGGAATCGAATCGGGACAAAAGCATATCGTCGCAGCTCTACTGGTCAGTGTTCAGCAGGGGGTCATAATGTTCCAGCCAGTCCTTTTAACCTCTGTAGCCAGATCCATTATCTTCGCGTGGCATGAAGACCGGAGGCCTGGCTCTGCCCAAAGTCACTGCGTTCTGCAGAAAGAGCGCCGCAGCCGGCTGGGCTTCCTGCCAGAAAGCCTCTCTGCCTTAAAACATGAAGCACATTTGAGAATATCAGAAATCAGAAGATGCAAATCAATTCCCAGCAAAGTGACTCCAGTTTGTCTCTCACTAAATTATAACATGCAGGAGTTCAGTCGTGTCGTTAGGACAGTGGCATTGCATCATGCACGTTAAAATAACAGGTTTTCAGATTATGCTGAAATGGATTTCCCCGGCTTTGCTCAGACCCAGACTGGTTCCTGTCTCCTCTTGATGGTCTAGTCAGGTTTAACCAGAAGCATCAGGGTGATATAGATCCTATCAGCACTTCTCAGTGACAAAGTATGGAAGACTAATTTATGTCTAACCTCATGTGATCAGGAAGCCCAGTGTGCTCTACAAGAACATGTAAAGACAGCGACAAGATAATGATGCTATAAGTTACATATGATGCAAACAGATTTCTTCATCATCAGCAGCAAAGCCAGAAAATATATTTAAAAAGAAAACTTTATCTAAAGCTGAGTAAATACCTAAGTGTTATCAGACCTGGTTTAAAACATCTCAGGTTTGGACCAAGCTTCATGTTTTCTGGTAGTTTGATCGGAACATAAAAGTTTTAACTCAGGGTGGAAAGTTGACTCGACTCAGATGATCTTGGAAGTCTCTGTATGACACATACAGGATTCAGAGCCTCTTAGAAACACTTTAAATCTGGTTCTGATGCGTACAGGAAGCCAGTATAAAGATCTACCTTCCCTTCTTGTTGTTTGTGAGAAGCCGCGTCTTTCTGGATTAGATGCAGATTCTTTTGACAGACTTGAAAAGCTCCGTTACAGCAGTGAAAACACATGAACGAGGTTTTCTGAATGATCCCGAGACATCAGTTATTATTCTAGATGATCATTTAGTAAAAGGCTGATTTGGTTGCAGCTGTAATACGGTGAAATAACAGGATCATTCAGTAGCTTCTGTTTCTGAGTCTAAAACTTTAAAAGAACATTAGATTTTCAACATTTCTATTTGTGTTTGACTCATAATGCAGCGTGCGATTTATAAAAAAAACAGGGGGGGGGGGCATTTTAAAAAAAATTTTAAATAAAATAACTGGCAACATGTTTTCTTTCACACAGGTTTCCTCATTCCAAACTGGAAGAAAAATCTGGAAAATTAAAATGAAATCCAGTATAATGTTCCCAAAATTTTGGCCTATTTAAAAGATTCTTATTATTTTTTAATGCCCTTACTTATAAACTTAGCAGAACAGTCTGGTATGGGGAGGGATCTCAGCTTTGTTTGACCTCTTCCTCGTGTATATCGCTTTTTATATAGCTTTTTTTCTACTTTTAGACATTAGTCTGTCCCCCACCATAAAAAAATGAATGATCAGAGGGGGGGACATCAGAAGGAGAGGTGGGGGGGTAAATCACCCTCACCCTCCCAACAAATCGCACTCTGACTGTATGTAGCTTCATTATATAAACAGGCATCAAGTGTGATTCGCGATATAATAAAAAAAAATCCTGTTTCTAAAATATATGACACCAGAAGCGATGAAGGAGAACAAACAGATGTATGTTTGGCATTTCTAATGAATGAAAGACTGCATTTGTCGTTTTCATGGTGCTTTGCTGGTGTTGGTTTGATCCACATTAGTGTTCCTCTAACGCAGACAGACCACCTTTCAGATACCAGTTCTCCAAAAGCTGGCAGCTCATTAGTTCTTGTTGCAGGACGTTGATGCCAGGTTCTTACATCCTGGTACTGGCACTGATGGTCAGACGCAGTACAAAAATAGTCCTCTCTGACCACTGGCTGGAAGGAAAAGCAGCCATATGTGAGATGGGCCACAGCAGACGTACGATTTCTGATAAGAGGTCGAATAATTATGTCTGCTGTCAGCCTGTGGGAAGCTCAGACCCGCGCTGCATCTGCTTCCTGTCATTTTCCAGACCAGTGCAGAGAGATTCAGCGAGCGAGTCGCTAAAGTCTGTCAGAGAAGCCAGAAGCTCCAGGTAGCACCATCTGGATCCATTTCCATGGCCTCATCACTGTTCCATGTGAGACATTATTAGGAAAAGATTCAATCTTACTTTGTGATGCTAAATAAAAGCCAGTTTATTCTTTCAGTTGGTTCACAACATTAACTTAGTCAGATACATAAAAGTAGATCAATGCCAAGAATAAACACTGTGATGTTATTAGCAGTCTGAGATTTCTAAGAGCTTAAAAGAAAAACTTGCCTTTGAAATGTACAAACCATCAAAGTGTCACAGAGCGTGAAGGTGTGGACACAAATGTAGCTGGGAGGCTGAATCAAGATGTCTTTTAATGTCCAAGAGTTACCTGAAGGCACGCTAACAACAGCAAGTACAGGAAGCTAACAAATGAACCAGCAAAGTAGAATTGAAACACAGAGGGAACTACGGTGGCCCTGAAGCGCAAACCACAATTACAAAAAAAAACAAAAAACTCAACACAGAATTAAAAAACAGCTACAAATTGAAAAAGACAACAAAATTAAAAAGAATACACAATGACAAATTAAAAAACCCAATCAATTAAATTAGCACTACCAAAACATTCTAAAAAGCACAACAAATAAAAAAACATGAAGAAAATTATAAAACACAATGACAAATAAAAAACGACAACAAACTTAGAAAAAGCACAACTACATTAACACACCGGAAGAGGTAGGTACCAGCGGGCAACAAGAGAAATCGCTGATTGGACGATGGTGCCAGACGGCTTTTGAACCGAAAGTTGTTGTGTATGTAGCGCCATAGACATCATATATACATGTAGCGCAGTTTTCAAAACATGAACGTAACCCGTAGCCCAAACATAGCTGCTGCTATCCAAGAATATTTTGATTATTACACACTTTAAAGAAAATGTGTCTCAATCAGCACACTAAAACTACTTCCAACACTTCTGTAGTATTTAACACAATGAATTTAGTACTACTTCAGCCTTTCAATTTGTTGCTGTTTCTCAATTTGTTGTTGCTTTTTTTTGTTTTGTAGTTTGTGTTTTTTTGTTTTGTTGTTGTGGTTTGCACTTCAGGGCCACCGTAGGGAACAACAAGGAACAGGTGAACTCCATCAGAAAATCAAAACCAGGTGAGATAAATAACAGGAAGTAAAATAGGAGACCATACACAAAGGAACAACAGAAAACCAGGAAGTAAAGAGGCAACACAAAACATCACACCATGACACAGAGACAAGAAAAGCTTACCTGAGCTTTATTCTCATTCTTTATTATTGCCATATTCTGCTGGAAAAACATGCATCCTGGCATTTATAGGTGTTAGTTTGGCCTCTGCAACACATAATCATTTTGCAGATTTCCGCTGAAGTTTTTGCCTCCAAAATCACTATTTGACAGAGATGTATGGAATAGAAGTAGAAAGTAAAAGTCCTGTCCAGCAGCTCTTTCCAACCAGTCACAAAACCAGGTGAATGTTACCAGCCCAGCTGCAGGTAGATGAGCCTGTTACTGAAAACACCTGTTCTAAATGGTAGATCCAAAAACATGGCTGGACTTCTACTTTATTTTCACTTCTACTTCTACTTTATACATCTCTGCTGTTTGATGGCATCTGTGGGTTGTAAGTTTCACTTCTCAGGGACCCCAAACCACCAAACACAGGATGCATCAGATCTATTGTAAAACACAATCCTGGTGTTAGATCCCACAAGGCCACCATCAGATGTTTTATGCTGAAGTCCTGAAGATCTGACAGCGTGGTGACAACCTACTCAGTATCAAGTGGTCATAAATTTATATCTAATCGCAGCATAATGTTGGAAAATCCTCAGAAATACATGTTGATGCTACAACCCTCCATTCAGCTTCCTGAGAGCCTGAAGGGAGGAAATCTTCATCAAACCTTCCTCTACTTCACTTGGCACCACTTCCAGCTGCTGGCCCACTTTTTCATATGTTTGTTTTTTTAAACGTAGTGGGTGGTGTTTGGTTTCGCGCTCAGGGAGTGAAGTTACACTTAAAAGTGCTCTGTATATGAAAGCAGAGGAAGATTGACAGTTTTGAGCTATTCATGAAAAAGTGAAAACTCCGGAGGGTTAAAGGAGTTTAACCTCCGGAGCTGGTGGGAAGTTTACTTTGGGAAGTTTGGTGGAAACATTGTGTTAAGAAGAGGGAAAAAGCTGAAAAGAGAGGATCATGTGGCGATTTCAGTTTGGCTTATTATCACATCTCAGGTGTTTCATCAGTCCCTCTGAGAAACCTGCAGCATGACAATACATCCCGGGTCTTTTCCAACATCCATCTTCCGTGTTTGGTGAAGTGTGTGAAAGCAGGGGTGAAACTGTCAGCGGCCGAATACGGCAGCCCGGTCATGACACTGAAGACGAATGAGTCTCTGATCTGCTGATCTGCTCTGTCTGATTTGTCAAACATCTGGTGAAAGCTGGAAAATTCTGCTGTAAATGTTCAAGTTATGGTGAACGGTAACGCGGGTAAGTGGCATGATGATGTTTTTACCAACAGAAAGGAGGTTATGGTTTTACCTACATTTGTTTGTTTGTTTGTGTTCAAGATGACAAGTTATGGATGGATTTTCATAAATGTTTCAGTACTTATTGGAAATGTAACAAGGAAGAACTGGTTTCCTTTTAGTGGTGATACGGATCACTATTGCGATCCAGGGATTTTTTAAAAATGATTCTTTAATTTTTTTTTTTTTAATGATTTTTTAACATGGTGGCTGAAATGAGTTTCCTCCTCAGGGTGGCTGGGCTCTCCCTTAGAGATAGGGTGAGGAGCTCAGTCATCCTTTAAACAAGTCAAAATGAGGCTCAGTAGTGTGTGTGGCCTCCGTGTGCCTTGATGACCTCCCTACAACGCCTGGGCATGCTCCTGATGAGGCAGCGGATGTTCTGCTGAGGGATCTCCTCCCAGACCTGGACTAAAGCATCCACCAACTCCTGGACAGTCTGTGGTGCAACTTGGCGTTGGTGGATGGAGCGAGACATGATGTCCCAGATGTGCTCAGCTGGATTTAGGTCTGGTAATCCTGGATGAGCTGCACTACCTGAGCCACTTGTGTGGGTTGTAGACTCCGTCTCATGCTACCACTAGAGTGAAAGCACCGCCAGCATTCAAAAGAGACCAAAACATCAGCCAGAAAGCATCAGAAAGGAGAAGTGGTCTGTGGTCACCACCTGCAGAACCACTCTTTTATTAGGTGTGTCTTGCCAATTGCCTATAATTTCCACCTGTTGTCTATTCTATTTACACAACAGCATGTGAAGTTGATTGTCAATCAGTGTTGCTTCCTAAGTGGACAGTTTGATTTCACAGAAATGTGGTTGACTTGGAGTTACATTGTGTTAAGTGTTCCCTTTATTATTTTTTAGCTGTATATATCGAAGACAGATCTATATAAAGGAATCATTCCAGATACTGTGATCCAGAATATGAAAAATAAGGGAGCTTTTGAAATTTTCATCATAGGAAGAGAACAGATGACAGGATAATCATTCAACAAACACCATTATATACCCAAAACACTGTGGAATCTGTAGTGTGTCAATAGATTTGTTGCATCATTAAAAGCTACAAAGCTGGATCCAGAAGAAAATCACCATTATGGTGAATGTGAATTTCCTGGATAACTACAGGACCATTTATTCAATGAATGTGAATCCATTTCCCAGTCATATGTCTTCATGGTGAAGGGATCAGAAAATCTTAATAGAATAAATGTAGGAATAACATTATGCTGCAAATCACTATACTTCCAGATACTACAATCCAGAATGAGGAAAAATAGGGAATCTTTGCAATTTTCATCATAGGAAGAGAACAAACGAAGCTGTAATCACGCAACAAATCCGTTACTGTGGAATCAGATACAGTAAAGGTATAGCTAAAATAAAAAGTAATATATATGTGTAGTAAGAAAAATATGCAACAGGATAAAAAAGAAAGAAATGCAATTTTGGATACAATAAATGTAGGGCCAATATTTATTATGCATGTCACAATATATGGAGAACTTGCCTGAGATTTGTGTTCTCCAAGTGATTTTCTAGTCTTAAGTATATTTTAGTCAAATACATGCAAACCAAGCTATTTGGTGCCAACCTTAAACTTTTAATGCCAATGAAAACAAAGATTTTGTGCCAATAGAGTTTCTTTCAAGCCATCCTGTTCCAGCCTCTGCCTGCATTAGCTTATTGTTTCTCTGTCATATTTCATTAAGGTAAAAAATGCCCATCTGTATTGCAAATGTGCCTTTAACCTTAATGTAGTCGCAAGGTAGTTGCAAGGTTAAAGAAAAGAGGAGCAAGAATTTCAGCTTTTGATTTAGTGTCACTTTTGCTCAAATCTGGTCTGAAGTCAAAATCTGAGACAAATATAAGGAAGAATAAATCTGCCATTTAAAAACATTAAAGAAGTGTGTGTTCAGGGTTAAATAAAGAAGTCTGCAAAAGTTCAGAAGGGTCAAGAAACTTTAAATTACAAATGTCTGTCAAAGGTGCAAAATGTCTGTGTGAGACTCATCTGTGTCATGAATTCTCCTCAGTGTGTTTCTGTCAGGTTGTGTATGGTTGTGTGTTTCTGTCAGGTTGTGTATGGTTGTGTGTTTCTGTCAGGTTGTGTATGGTTGTGTGTTTCTGTCAGGTTGTGTATGGTTGTGTGTTTCTGTCAGGTTGTGTGTTTCTGTCAGGTTGTGTATGGTTGTGTATTTCTGTCAGGTTGTGTATGGTTGTGTGTTTCTGTCAGGTTGTGTATGGTTGTGTATTTCTGTCAGGTTGTGTATGGTTGTGTGTTTCTGTCAGGTTGTGTATGGTTGTGTATTTCTGTCAGGTTGTGTATGGTTGTGTGTTTCTGTCAGGTTGTGTGTTTCTGTCAGGTTGTGTATGGTTGTGTGTTTCTGTCAGGTTGTGTGTTTCTGTCAGGTTGTGTATGGTTGTGTGTTTCTGTCAGGTTGTGTATGGTTGTGTGTTTCTGTCAGGTTGTGTGTTTCTGTCAGGTTGTGTATGGTTGTGTGTTTCTGTCAGGTTGTGTATGGTTGTGTGTTTCTGTCAGGTTGTGTATGGTTGTGTGTTTCTGTCAGGTTGTGTATGGTTGTGTATTTCTGTCAGGTTGTGTATGGTTGTGTATTTCTGTCAGGTTGTGTATGGTTGTGTATTTCTGTCAGGTTGTGTATGGTTGTGTGTTTCTGTCAGGTTGTGTATGGTTGTGTATTTCTGTCAGGTTGTGTATGGTTGTGTATTTCTGTCAGGTTGTGTATGGTTGTGTGTTTCTGTCAGGTTGTGTATGGTTGTGTGTTTCTGTCAGGTTGTGTATGGTTGTGTATTTCTGTCAGGTTGTGTATGGTTGTGTGTTTCTGTCAGGTTGTGTATGGTTGTGTGTTTCTGTCAGGTTGTGTATTTCTGTCAGGTTGTGTATGGTTGTGTGTTTCTGTCAGGTTGTGTATGGTTGTGTGTTTCTGTCAGGTTGTGTATGGTTGTGTGTTTCTGTCAGGTTGTGTATGGTTGTGTGTTTCTGTCAGGTTGTGTGTTTCTGTCAGGTTGTGTATGGTTGTGTATTTCTGTCAGGTTGTGTATGGTTGTGTGTTTCTGTCAGGTTGTGTATGGTTGTGTATTTCTGTCAGGTTGTGTATGGTTGTGTATTTCTGTCAGGTTGTGTATGGTTGTGTGTTTCTGTCAGGTTGTGTATTTCTGTCAGGTTGTGTATGGTTGTGTGTTTCTGTCAGGTTGTGTATGGTTGTGTATTTCTGTCAGGTTGTGTATGGTTGTGTATTTCTGTCAGGTTGTGTATGGTTGTGTGTTTCTGTCAGGTTGTGTATGGTTGTGTATTTCTGTCAGGTTGTGTATGGTTGTGTGTTTCTGTCAGGTTGTGTATGGTTGTGTATTTCTGTCAGGTTGTGTATGGTTGTGTGTTTCTGTCAGGTTGTGTATGGTTGTGTGTTTCTGTCAGGTTGTGTATGGTTGTGTGTTTCTGTCAGGTTGTGTATGGTTGTGTATTTCTGTCAGGTTGTGTATGGTTGTGTGTTTCTGTCAGGTTGTGTATGGTTGTGTGTTTCTGTCAGGTTGTGTATGGTTGTGTATTTCTGTCAGGTTGTGTATGGTTGTGTGTTTCTGTCAGGTTGTGTATGGTTGTGTGTTTCTGTCAGGTTGTGTATGGTTGTGTGTTTCTGTCAGGTTGTATATGGTTGTGTGTTTCTGTCAGGTTGTGTATGGTTGTGTGTTTCTGTCAGGTTGTGTATGGTTGTGTGTTTCTGTCAGGTTGTGTATGGTTGTGTGTTTCTGTCAGGTTGTGTATGGTTGTGTGTTTCTGTCAGGTTGTGTATGGTTGTGTATTTCTGTCAGGTTGTGTATGGTTGTGTGTTTCTGTCAGGTTGTGTATGGTTGTGTATTTCTGTCAGGTTGTGTATGGTTGTGTGTTTCTGTCAGGTTGTGTATGGTTGTGTGTTTCTGTCAGGTTGTGTATGGTTGTGTATTTCTGTCAGGTTGTGTGTGGTTGTGTGTTTCTGTCAGGTTGTGTATGGTTGTGTGTTTCTGTCAGGTTGTGTATGGTTGTGTATTTCTGTCAGGTTGTGTATGGTTGTGTGTTTCTGTCAGGTTGTGTATGGTTGTGTGTTTCTGTCAGGTTGTGTATGGTTGTGTGTTTCTGTCAGGTTGTGTATGGTTGTGTATTTCTGTCAGGTTGTGTATGGTTGTGTATTTCTGTCAGGTTGTGTATGGTTGTGTGTTTCTGTCAGGTTGTGTATGGTTGTGTGTTTCTGTCAGGTTGTGTATGGTTGTGTGTTTCTGTCAGGTTGTGTATGGTTGTGTATTTCTGTCAGGTTGTGTATGGTTGTGTGTTTCTGTCAGGTTGTGTATGGTTGTGTGTTTCTGTCAGGTTGTGTATGGTTGTGTATTTCTGTCAGGTTGTGTATGGTTGTGTGTTTCTGTCAGGTTGTGTATGGTTGTGTATTTCTGTCAGGTTGTGTATGGTTGTGTATTTCTGTCAGGTTGTGTATGGTTGTGTATTTCTGTCAGGTTGTGTATGGTTGTGTGTTTCTGTCAGGTTGTGTATGGTTGTGTGTTTCTGTCAGGTTGTGTATGGTTGTGTGTTTCTGTCAGGTTGTGTATGGTTGTGTGTTTCTGTCAGGTTGTGTATGGTTGTGTATTTCTGTCAGGTTGTGTATGGTTGTGTGTTTCTGTCAGGTTGTGTATGGTTGTGTGTTTCTGTCAGGTTGTGTATGGTTGTGTGTTTCTGTCAGGTTGTGTATGGTTGTGTGTTTCTGTCAGGTTGTGTATGGTTGTGTATTTCTGTCAGGTTGTGTATGGTTGTGTGTTTCTGTCAGGTTGTGTATGGTTGTGTATTTCTGTCAGGTTGTGTATGGTTGTGTGTTTCTGTCAGGTTGTGTATGGTTGTGTGTTTCTGTCAGGTTGTGTATGGTTGTGGGTTTGTGTGTGTGTGTGTGGGGAAGCTGACGCAGGTGGCAGGAGTCAAACTGAAAGACCATCATTTCTCTTCTGTGTCAGCCTTGCTGCCTGAGGAGATAACTAAACACCAGCCAGGACACACACATTCACACAGATGCTTGCTGCTCTCACCCTGTGTGTTTGCAGTAAGATATATTCAGATCTGCTGGTTTCTCAGGCAGGTACTGACGTTGTGATCAAACTGTATGTCGGAGCTGCTTCCTGATGGGGGGTCCTCCCAGTACAGTCAGCAAACCTTCCTAGACTGGTGTGTATGACTGCTCAGAGGAATAACTAAATCAACCCTGCGTCAGTGCAGTCGGCAAAACTGTCTCAAAATGTCATTTATTCATGTTCATGGGGCTGCAGGATAGAGAGCAGGCAATGTAGTCCCACAAGCTGAACCGCCCTGCAGGGTTTCCAACCTTTAACTGAAAGACATGATGAGATGTCTCTGAAATTGAACAACATGTCACTACTTGTGACATTACTCTTCCCATACATGCCCACATCAATGCATAAATAGAAGCTTTATCTTCTTTCCTGCAGCTTAAACACAAGCACATTCCAGGCAGAAACACCAACAGCGTTTGCAGTTTTGACGCCTACGTATGCAGGTGCAAATTATGTGCAGTTGGCCTCAACAGCGAACAGAGGCAGAATGTATTATTAACGTGAAGAAAGCTAAATCAGCAGGTGGAGATGAAAGAAGCTTTAATTATGACCAGTCACATGTACAACAGATGCAACAGATGTACAGGCAAAACCAAGGGGAGGATTGGTTCTTCATCTCTTGCTCGTTCACAATTAACATAAATCGATGTACGTACATAGATTCAGACCTTGTACATAAGAAGATGGAAGCTGCTCAGTATGCACAGAAGGTTCTCCTGCAGCATCTTTAGGCTCGCATTAAGAGGGAAGCAGAGGGGAGAGTATCAGAGCCATTATCCAAGATGATACATCAGGGAGACGGAGAGTTTAGTGGAAACTGGAGGAAACGGAGCATCATGGCCACTGAAAGATAGCTGAAGTGGCCCATGTAGCGAGTTCTGGTGGGACAAAAGGTCCAAAAGAAGAAAGGAACAACTAAAAAGCCATGCTTTGGAATTTTATTGATCTTAGCTGTCTTAGCTCTTCCTGAAAGAGAAAACTCTCATCTTTCCCTGTCTTCTTACAAAAACTGGTCTCTTTAACAGTCGTTTCAGATGTGCTGTAAAATGCTGAAAAAATGGGTTTTATACTCCTTATAAACGTGAGGTAATGTTAATGTCTTCAGTCAGACCTTCACTGTGAAATGACTTATGAAGCTCTAAGATAAATAAAGACGTGATCAGAAAACTAGATGAGTCTTTCCTAAACTTCTGTTGCAGTCTGTTGATGAAACCTGGTTTCATCAACTAGACATGAGAAGAATCAGACAGACACGTTTATTTTTTTTCAGCTTATCCTTTTATAATGTTACAGCAATGTGTTTGAGAGCACTTCTTTTTTTCATAGACGAGGAATGAAAAACAGAAACACATATAACATTAAAATCAACAATTCTAAAAGAAATCTGATTCTCTCTGCTCTTATTGGCTGAAGACAGAAAACCCCGCCTCCCTGCAGGATCGGCCGCGAGTTCAAGCTCTAAGTGGAGAGAAAATAAAGGAGTAATGCATTGAAGGAAAGATCTTTTACATATTTTTGTCTCTCTCTTCATCCTCTTGTTCTGTGCTTACTTTTTGTTTCTTCACTGAGCGGTTTAAGAAACACAACTGTGGCCACATACAATACAATAGAATACAATACAACTTTATTGATAACGCACTTTAAAAACAACAATTTTGACCAAAGTGCCACATTGTGGGGGGTTAAAAAAACAGAAAAAATAACATACTCGAGGACAATTAAAACATCATCTAAAAACAATAAAAGAAAAATAAAATAAATCATTGGATTCTACAGTAAAGGAGCATATTTATTAATAGTTAACATCTATTTTCCACGCATTTCACCTCCAGTAGACTGGATTACTGGATGGTCTTTTAACAGGACTTCCTCAAAAGAGCATTAAACATCTGCAGCTCATCCAGATGCTACTGCTGGAGCTTTAACCAGCACAACGAGATCTGAACCCATCACACCAGTTTTGGGATCTTTTCACTGGTTTCCAGTCTGTTACTGGACAGATTTTAAAACCCTACCAAATGTTCAGAAAATATAAAGCAAGCTGAGATGCTACAAACATGTGGAACAAGCTGCCAGTGGAGATTAAACTCTTCTTAGTTATTGTACCCCCTGGAACTCCTTGCACACCCGCATTTGAGAAACATTAGATTGTAGAGTAGATGGGTGTAGACATGAGTGTGGAAGATGAATACACCCAGACAGAAAAGTAACTCTGTGCATGTCTGCTTACAGGTTAGCTGTGTATCATAAGAAACACTTAAGTGTAATATATGAGTCACAAGATCCAGGAGAAATGTGGGAGTTGGTCAATTACCCATATTTAGTTTGTGTCTGTTGTTTTATGTTTGTCATGTAAATTAGCTGCAATGCTAACAGTTAGCCGCTAAAGCTAATGTGGAGACCGCAAAGGGATACTGTGGCGCGATAAGGAGTGTGTTATCACGGGGATATGAGTTGGAAGTGACAGTACATCTTATTTGTTGATGATTCTTGATGTTAGTGTCACAAAAAAAACGCCTGGATGAGTTTGAGGATGAATACACCCAGATATACATGTAACTCTGCTGTGTCTAAGTACAGCTGTGCATCATTTCACTATAAGCTCATGAAAATCCACACTAGTTGGGTCATCCTTGTCGAGCATGCAACATTAACAAAAGAGAAAATATATAATTAAAATGTTTATCAATGTACAAATGATCATTGTAAGTTTATAGAGGGAGATAGCATGATGACCATGATGACCTTGGAACTTTGGAAGGAAGAAGCAGCCAGTGATTCTGATGAGAAAATGGAGAAAGTCTCCTCCTCATCACAATTCAGAGCTTCTCCACAGCAAGACTAGAACAGAGTTGAAGTGGGTTTGTGTCTGTAGTCCTAGCAACAGCAGTAGCGAATGGCTGTAGACCCTAGCAACAGCAAGAAAGTGAGGTCAGAGATGATCAGGATTTATGAAAGTGATTAAAGCAGAGTCTTTTCCATCAAGGTCTGGAAGAAAAAGCAACTCTTCATCACTATGGATCGATCAAGGACTCTGAAGACGTCAGAGCGGGACTTCACACCAAGCTGTCTAAAGAATCGTACCTTACAACCAGCTTTTGGGACTTCTGGGTTTCTTTGGGTCACTGTTGTCAAGATAGATTTTTGTGGAACGCAGTTATAACATTATCATTGAGGAGCTTTTACATCTTAGCTTAATCCAAACTGAAAGCAGGCTTCAGTAGCTTATTTCCCTTGTTTCTAAATAACTAGCTTGTGAAACAGCCAGTGCATAGTTCAAAGAGGATAGCTGCTATTACCTGGCTTCACCAACCTGAGTCGCAGAGGCTGTTTGCTCAGGTCAAGTTGCTGAATTTAACAAGGCACACACAAGAACCTTTTTAGTCAGAAAGCCAGGCAAGAACCCTCACTGTCCAGCTTCAGCAGACTTCAGTCAATCCTTACTGTGATAAGGAAATATCTTTAGGGTCTGACTGTTTCAACCCATGGGATGTAGCTCCGGTCAAGACTCACAGGTACAGGAGTGATTTGGTTACAACCAACTATATAAAGATATCCATGTTAAAATGACAGTAAACCATCAATGTTAAATATACTAGAAGACTTCTGCAATGGTAATTCCTTTATCCCAAACAATTTATTGATTCAAAAACATCAGTATTAAATTTCCCGCAGCATAAAATGTCAGTTCTTGGTCTGAAGGTGTCAATGTGTACAAAATACTGTTTATATATAAGCTGTCTTTGAACTGGAATATTTAATGGTTGATTCATGGTTCAGAAACTTCTTTTGCTTCTTGTGGAAAATCACCTTAGACTGCCATCCTCAAAGACCACAAACTTGCAGGTTTTCCATGTATCCCTGCTCCAACAAACCTGACTCCAACTAATCAGTCATTGTGCAGAACTTCATAGACTGTTGGATCAATTAAATGGAAGCCAGGTGTGTTGGAACTGGATATGGGGAACCTGCAGGACCGCGGCCATAGAGGACTGACTTTGGCACGCTGTCTTACAGCATCTTGTTGTGTAATAACCACTTAAAACGCTGAGCAGCTGTACGTTAGCAGTCAAAAGTTCAGAAAGACTCACCTTTATAGATTATAATGGTGACAGACAGACACACAGACAGCATGTGGGTGTGTGTATGGTTGTGTGTGTGGCTGTAAATGTCTTTGTAAACATTAAAAATAAAATGAAATGTGAAAAAGTGAAGCAAATGAGGAAATGCTGTTTCATATTCAAATGAGATGTTTGTGAATATAGACTAATCTGTGTTTTTTACCTCTTTCAGTTTGAACCAAAACAAACTAAAAAGAGGAAAAAAAAGCCCCGGGGCTGTGGTGGTCTGAGCAGGTTTTAACACAAATGTAATTTTGTACCAAATTGAGGAGTAAATTGCTCTGCGTCTCTTCTGCTACCTCAGCATTCGGTGTCAGGAAATTACCAGAAAGCGCTGAGAAAATGAAAATAGCTTTGTGCCAGAGGAAAAATAGAGCCATTAGTCTTGTTTGTTGCAGGCATCTTTTTTCTTTCCCTTCACACAATAATAATTTATCCACTGCTGCTAACCAGTCGCTGTACTACTAATGTTGAATACGCTTGATATTTACTTATTCATTGGTTGTTTGCTTCCAGCGAAACAAATGACCAGAATATTTTATGAACTCTTTCATTAAATGTGTTTTAGCATGATTTGCATCAATATTTGGAAGTAATGAATCATTAAAAGTCAGAACATGATGTGTCTGAAGAGAAGAAACATTAAAGTCCAACTTCCATCTCATCATATTTGGGATGTTTACAGTCTCAGTAAAAAGCCTACAAAGCTGCACATGATGCAGATTCATATATTGGGGGTTTGTTGGTAAAAATCTTCCAGCTGCTGTAGCGATGTGTCAGACAGAGCAGCAAATGTCAGTCTCATCTCATCTCATTAAAGAAATAATAATAGGTGACTAGGATGTTGTCCCATGGGGACAATGAACAAACATTACTATTTGTCCAAAGGTTGTCAAGAAGACTGTCCTACTGAGACACGAGCCGGAATAAAATTATCACCAAAGTATTAACTTGCTAATGGGACCAGATGCAAATATCACCAGAGGTCATAGAGATAGATCCTCTGTGAAATCATGACTGTCTAGATTATGAGGTGTACTATTTGGGGACTTGAAACAAAGTGACATTTCTTTTGTCTTTTTTCCAAATGTTTCTTTGTCCCCAAAATGGAATAATATTAGATTTTGTGAGGACTACAGTGAGCAAGTTACACAATATATACATGAAATATATACATACATACTATTCTACTGTCATTTAGCAAACACTTTTATGCAAAATGACATACATATCGAATGAGAACACACACACACACACACATACACACAACACATACACCGATAGGTACATCAGGGGTTAATATGGGGTTCAGTGTCTTGCCCAAGTACAACTTAGCACATAATCAGGGGAAGCCTCGGATGGATCTCCCAAGTATATGTATATATATATATATATATATATATATATATATATATATATATATATATATATATATATATATATATATATATATATATATACATATATATATATATATATGTATATATACATATATATATATATATATATATATATATAGAGAGAGAGAGAGAGAGAGAGAGAGATAGATATATAGATACATAGATATATATGCATGGATGTAGCTGACCTTTTGCAGGGATGCAACTTTCTGCAGGAACAGCTTTATTTCCACAAATCTGACCTTATAGGTTGCCGTCCTTCAGGTTTTAGATGTTTCTCTGCTGAAAAATCCCAACTAATATTAATGGATGATAAACCTGATCATAACTAATAATAATCAGGACATTAATAATTAAATAATGGATCATTATCACATGCATGACTCACAACCACTCGTATATTTTCTTTAAATACAGCCATAAAGTGTTTTTGCCTGAATTAAAAATGAACCCACATTGTTGCTTTGGGAGGCGGGAGACTTCACTGCTCATCACCAGAAGTAACATCTCGATTCTGTTTTGGTGCCTTCAGACCCTGATTTAGAACATTTATTGTGAAGGGGAACCTGTGTTCTGCTGTTCACAGAGTTTGAGAAAAACTTTTTGCTGCCTGACAACTGAAACCTTTTCAGGCATCGGTTTTGATGCACAGCAGTAAAAATTTACCATGAGGGTTTCCTGTGGGACTCATGGAAAGGACATAAACGTCAAGAAGACAAACTTGCACATGCTCAGTGGCACAGAGGTACCTGTAATTAACACAGTCACGCACCACAAACCTTAAAACTAGTTTCCTTTTGGGGGAAAACACTTCATGACTCCAACAAGTCAAGAGATAATGTTTACATGGGCTTTCAAAACTGAAGTAAGTCTTGTCCACCAGTATTTACTGAAACTCAGGTTTTCTGTTCATTTCAGCCTTTAAATAAGCTGAAAATAGTTTTTAAAACAGAAAAAACAGCAGGAAATGGGTTCACTCCTCAAGTTCGTATGCTGCATTATAAAAGCTTTTACTCAGTTCAACATCATTAGTGGGGATTTCTTATTTCTCTCTTTCTTCGAGGTATTTATATTTTTAACTTTTATAAATCCAAATTCACATCCAGTATTATTTTATCATCTATTAAGTCATTAAGTCAATTTACAGAGATAACTCAGTTGCAAAGACTAGTAAAAAAAAATAAATAAACAAATGGGAAAACAAGCAGCTTCCCTTTTGTTACAATGCTACATTCATAGAAGTGCTCTGACTTGGGTCGAGCAAATGAGGTTTATCAAAAGCTTTCAGAGGATTTATGGAAATGCATGAAGCCGGCTGACTTGTCCGCTGTGACTAATGCAACACGGCACTTAACCACAGAGACGCTGCTTGAAAGGAGGTCGTTTCTGGCTGTTGTCACACGAAGCCCGTAGGCCTCATCCTTTGGAAATTCTTTTGTTCATTTGCACTGCAATTTCATGGATTACACAGTGCATGATGGATGAGAGAAATACAGAGCACCATTTTGTTGAAGCTAATTGTAGATATTAGGTGCAGAAGCACCTCTTACAGAGTCGAACTCCACGGTCTTATTGGCCTGTTCATTTAGGTGTAAAGCCTTTTGGAAATCAAAGAGCACCAGTGAATTTTAGATGGAGGAGAAAAGTGCATGTGCTGCCACAGCAGGAAGCTGAACATCATAAGTTTTATGGAGTCTGAAAAAATTAGACGGAAAGAAAGTTTCCTGCAGTTTCTAATTGTGAACAATTTAGTATTCGCATATCTGACGAGTTTTCACTATAATTCCTCCAGGTGCCGACAGACACAAGTTGCGTTCCCTCACTGATGAATTTATTGATCATCTTTGATCCATAAGCACAACGTGAAAACTAAAAGACAACAAGACAATAATTAGCTCAAAGAAAAACAAATAATTGACAGATAAAAGAATACTATAGAATAAATGGGCAAAAATACCTCGTTGGCTGAGTACCGAGAGAGGAATTAGCTGTTTCTTCCTTTCTTTTCTCCCATCTTAACTTATATCTTAAAGTTTTAACTTAGAGTCCAGGCTTCCTTTTACCTTTAAAGATCGCTTCTTCTAACTCTTTCTGCATATTAAAGCCCGCTTTGCGCCACAGTGCCCTCGCCACAGCGGCAATCAACCATAACAAAATAAACATACAGCAGATTGAAATTAACTGTGGCAGTTACAGTTCAGATTTAGAGATTTCCAGACAAATAATTGAGATAATTTACTTAAGAACCAAAGCAAATAAATTTCAGAGTAATTGTAGCCGTTCAGCCGCTCTCAGCAAGAACACACCAGCAACACACTGTGAAAGTCTACGCTGCCTCTTTTCTTTTTTGTTTTTCTTTTTCTTCCAGAAATGTCCCGAACAGTCAGCTCTGGTAGGCTGCTTTAGATTTCATCTTTCTTACACCATGTACACACACATAGTCTCTTTTTGTAAAACAGATCTTCCTCCCTTCGTCCAGTAAAAAAATGAATCAACAAGACCTCGTTTTTCTAAAACAAATCCATCCACACCAATCTGCATCACCACATGGTTTAAGTACATTCATAAGCAACCTCTAGGCAGCAGTAGCGCCTCTAATCCTTGGCTGCAGCTTGGATATAAAAAGGCCGACGTGGAACCGACAACAGACTAGCTCACATTTTATCACCTGCGCAGGAATCAGGATAAAGAATAAAGAATACAGAATAGAGTCAACGAGTAAAAGCAGCGTCAAGTGGAGGCGAAAGCTCATAAACTCCAGGCGTAAACGTTGCAGCAGGTATTTATTTACCTGTAGAACGACATACAGCCATAGTTCCCCCAGATGGAAGGAGATCACTGCTGCCGTTGTCAAACACATCTGACACATAACTGATGACTGACACACAATTACACAAACAATTATATATCATCATGTATATCGTTATGGGGATATAAAATGAGCGATATCGGGATGTGAGATTTTGATCATATCACCAAAGCCCTTATTTATAAGCATATCAAACCAGTAGCACCCCTGATCCTATCCAATCAGAATAACCTTCCGTCTAATTACATCGCTTCCACAAAACACAAAACTTGCCTCTAACGTGATAAGTTTAGGTGGCGGAAAAAACTGTCTTTAATCTCATCCTTCGCCTTCTGTCGTCTATGTGGAGCGGTACTGACGGCAGTGTGAAAACACACACAAAGCGTCAGATTTGAGGACGTCCATGCTGTTGGAAACAAAGATCACACATCCGACCGTCATGGTATTTTTTGTCGCAGACGGTGACGTTTCAAAACATAAAGCTCCAGTTATACATGTCCACATGCAGACGTGCAAACGGAGTATTCACACATCTTTGTTTTGGTCTGAGTTTTTTTTTTTTAAAGAATTGTTTTGAGTGCTTAAATCTGCATTTTCATGTAGATGACGAATCGCAGAAAAATATCTTCATTTTGTGAGATTCCTGCTACCTGTGGACAAGGCCTCAGGGCTTCAGCGCATCAGATAAAGAGTGTTTACTAACAGGCTGCAGGTGTGTATCTCACCTGCTCCTAAACTACGTCACACAAACACACTTAGCATCCAATGTATGAAGTATAAGAAATTAAATCTTTTAAAAGAACAATAAGTTGGTTGGACTTAACTTGTCTAAATGGTCAGTTCCAACCTAACCAGGACTTTAACATGTCATGCTGTCTTGGTTTGTGTGAACACGGGAATCTGTGTACGTATTTGTGCTTGTCCATGTGTAAGCATTTGTTTAACATTAAAAGCAATTGAGATGCATCCATTGGATGAAAAGTGTTAAATAAATAAGGTGTGATTGATCTTTTAAAAAAAAAAAAAAAGGAAGAAATCACTGCAGTTTTGAGGTATCAAATCAAACTTTATTTATACAACACTTTAATACAAAAGCAGCTCAAAGTGCTTTACAGGACATGAATATATAAAAAGCAGCACATTAAGGTAAAAACATGTGCCTGATCATACACGCCTTATCACACACACATCCTCTCACACACACCTACTGTACAAAATCCTCCCCATTTTAGCCCGTGTCTCTTCAACTAAAGCATCAGTTTAAAAATGTGATAGATGGTAAACCTCTTGAAAATGAACATCTGGCTTGCCATACCGTGACAGTCCAGGGGACACGCTTTGATTAGGCAAGAAATTCTGAAAAAATTTGCACCTTTGTTTGTTTTGTTTTGCTGTAAGACTGTACTTTACTCATATGCACCAAAGCACCTGGACAACATCACACAAGCTGCATCTCCATTACATTTTTTATGCAAAATAAAAGCGATGTAAACAGTTGCGTTTGCGGGTGTTTCCATTAAACAGTGTTTAGCACATCTATCTCAAGTCTCATAAAATCTCGCTGCTCGTGCGAGATTTTACGAAAATAGCAGCTATTTGCAGGATATCCACACAGCGTTATTTTGGGGTTTTCTACTTGCTGTAGGGAATTTGCTTTGGCTTTTTGAAAGCTTTTCTCTCATTTCCTTTTCTAAAACGCTGTTTTGTTTCCCAACACCGTGCCATCTTTACCAGAAATGAACTGGTCATGCCGCCACCACGTCATGTCCACGGACACGTAAATGCAAAAGAAGTGTTTCCATTACACTTTTGCGATTAGTTTCTACATTAAAATGTCTGAAAAAATGGTATAATGAGAGCGTAAAAACTTATTAGCAATATTTGAGACTTCTTTCTAAATGTGGGTGTTTCCATTAGCGTTTTTTTCTTGTGATATTGAATTTTTGCGCAATTCTAGGTGTAATGAATACACACCTCCAGTTACAATTCCTCACTAAGCATTTATTATTTTTTCCAGTAAGACCACTAACCAACAACAAGGCTGAAGAAAATCTGGCTCATTGTTTTTCCTGGACTGATAACTGAGTCATAACTTTATATTGTTGTTTCTGTTTTTACTTTCGTGTTGAAATCTAATAGTTTTCTATCAAATCAAATCGTGTGTGAGCAGCGAGACGTTAGACATGTTGTGCTGTGAGACGTCCTACATCACCTCCTCTCTTTGGTTTACTGGATGGTCCATTTGCTTTCCCACCACAACACCAGCGTTTACTTGCAAGTGAACCGAGACTCCTTGTTTTCAAGCAGATCAGAGTTCAGTTCTTTGGTCCACATATGAGTGTAGGTCTCAAACTACCCCACAGCCAAAGTAAGCAGTCTGGGTTTGGTCTAAAACAGGATGGGATTAATGCAGCCAATCTTACATGAGTTATGAGCCAACTTGCATTGCAATAAAACACCTCATTATTTACCATGAGGATCACTTTTCTCACATTTTGATGAGTATATGCACGTGTGCCTAACTATCTTCTTTTCTGCACCGCCTGGAACTTCCTGCTGCTGGAATTAGCACATGCATCATGCACAGCGCCACTGTGAAATAGCTTCAGAGCTGGCTGAGTCATGTTTACAAAGTCAAATGATCTTTTAAGGACAATACTTTGAGACCAGCGGCTGCACAGCTAAAATGTAAAGAGGTCTTGGAACTTGAAGCCCTGGGGTTGAAGCTCACGCTGGCTTGGAAATAGCTCCATCTTGTAGTGGAAGGATAGTGCAAGAGTGGCTGATAACACATGCTTTTGTAAATCTTGATGTTTCAGCAGTGCAATAACCTGAAGCATCAGAAACGATGCTGGAGTGACTGTTCCAGAGGAGTAGTGTCCCTAAAGCACAGACGGCAGCCACAAATAGCATTTGGAGAAGACTGAAGTTAAAGCATTTTCTGTCCACTCTGATGGTGCTTGAAAGGATAATGCATAAGTGTAAAAGAAAATGCCTGAAACCATGACTGCGAAGGTTGTTTCGATGACAAGCTGTTTGTTTTTGCCATGGTTTGCTCTAAAACAGCACTGGTGTTGTTGCACTCAGTGCATTAAAGGGACACTGTAACTTTTGACCCAAACATCAGCCTAATGTGAGGAATAATGGATGATTTCTGGGGTCAATATACAGTGCTTGAAATGTGTCGGCACTCCGAGGGAGCTGCCCTCTTAAAAATTCAACACTAACTTTGCCTGAGCGGTACATTTCTCATGGGAACATGTGACCTGGAGCGCTTTGCTTTATAAACACAGAGGGCTCTGCTTTGTGTTTTTTTTCCACTTCCAATAAAAGTTGGACATGGCTGAACAAAGGTAGAAGGTGAAAAAAGTGTCTGGAGAGGCCTTTATCACAGATTCTGTTCATAACTTATATGGACAGAATTTCTAGGCGCAGCCGAGGTGTTGAGGGGGTCCGACATGGTGGCCTCAGGATTGGGTCCCTGCTTTTTGCAGATGACGTGGTCCTGTTGGCTTCATCTGGTCGTGATCTCCAGCTCTCGCTTGAGCGATTCGCAGCTGAGTGTGAAGCGGCTGGGATGAGAATCAGCACCTCCAAATCTGAGACCATGGTCCTCAGCCGGAATAGTGTGGATTGCCCTCTCCGGGTCGGGAGTCAGGTCCTGCCTCAAGTGGAGGAGTTTAAATATCTCGGGGTCTTGTTCACGAGTGAGGGAAGGATGGAGCGTGAGATCAACAGACGGATCGGTGCGGCGTCTGCAGTAATGCGGACTCTGCGCCGGTCTGTCGTGGTGAAGAAGGAGCTGAGCCAGAAGGCGAAGCTCTCGATTTACCAGTTGATCTACGTTCCTACCCTCACCTATGGTCATGAGCTGTGGGTCGTGACCGAAAGAACGAGATCTCGTATACAGGCGGCTGAAATGGGTTTCCTCCGCAGGGTGGCCGGGCTCTCCCTTAGAGATAGGGTGAGGAGCTCAGTCATTCGGGAGGAGATCAGAGTAGAGCCGCTGCTCCTCCACATCGAGAGGAACCAGTTGAGGTGGCTCGGGCATCTGGTCAGGATGCCTCCTGGACCTCCCTGGTGAGGTGTTCCAGGCATGTCCCTCTGGGAGGAGACCCCGGGGAAGACCCAGGACACGCTGGAGGGATTATATCGGCAAATGTGACTGGGGAGAGGGAAGTCTGGGCTTCCCTGCTTAGGCTGCTGCCCCCGCGACCCGACCCCGGATAAGCGGCACGAAGATGAAGATGAAGATGAAGCATGTCTTTGGATGGTGGTAGAAAGCCGGAGTACCCGGAGAGAACATGCAAACTCCACACAGAAAGGTACAAACCTTGCCCTGGCTGAGGATTGAACCAGTGGCCTTTTTGCCGTGACCACAATGCCACCGTGCATCATGGCAAAGATTATTTTTTAAAAAAATTTTTAAAAAAGGAAAATGTCAAGCACAACACGGCTGTGAATAGATGGTTTCTGTCAGGTGCCAAAATTCTTCCACACATGCATCATTCCAACTCCGAGTGGACTGAACGGCTTCACATGCAGCAATGGCTGTATTGTTTTTTGTCCATTCAGAGACACCGTAGTAGAAATGGTGGTACAGTTTGGCAGCTGTAATGTAGATGGACCCTCTGCAACTAGATAAATATTTCATTACAGAAAAATCCAAACATAAGAGTTATTTTAGTAAAGTCATTAAAAATTAATAAGAAAAACATTTTTAATTACATTTTATTGTGATTTACATTTTAACATTTATAAGATTAAAATCCAACCATGGGACATGATAATTTGAGGTACAGCCTTAAAACTGCAGCACGCAACACAAGCAAAATTTAAACATATATTTGTCGCACTGCTGTACTTTTTATTTATTTGTAAATATTTATTTATTTATTTATCTATTTATTTATTATGTATTCATATATTATTTATTAGATATTTATTTATTCGTTTATTCTATTTATTTTTATTCATTCATTTAATTGTTTTTTGTCCTTCTGGGTCCGTCTTATTGAGTTGAAACTCATCTTTATTTGGTGGATAAACTGGAAAAATACTGGAAACTCCAACAGGGAACATGCAGAAGAACTACTGAACTGTGGCAGGTCTTTCATGACAAACGAAGGTTTACTCAGCATCTGTGTTTCATCCTCTCGCTACTCAGAGTGCTCTCCAATCATTGAAAGTCGGCTGGATGTTGATTCTAGTCCTCTCTTATTTTTTTTGCTCGCTCTCTGTCTTTCTTTCCCTCTCATCCTTCAGTGATATCCTTGTATTAATTTTTTACTAAATCAGGTACAAAAAACATTCAAAATGGCCAGTGTGTTAACTGGTCCTGGTTTTGGTATTTGAAGTGGTGCCATAAAGCGAAATGCTGCTGTAAAGTGACCAACTATCCCAGAAAATAAGTTGTGAAAAGCAGCAATCTTTTTGGGGGTTTTTTTCAGTATCTGAGTGAGTCACTGTAAGGTGGTATTTCACATAAACCTAATTAAAAAATACAATGTCACTTTTCATGACATAAATGGACTGTTAGAACTGTATAAAATTGAATAATGAAATGAATGAAAGGAAACATACTTCATTCATCCCCTGAGGGAAACTACAATAATAAAAGGATAAATATAAACAACACCAGCTGTAATGAGATCAGTTTTCCAGCTACTGTGTGTGTTTTTAATGCAATATGAATGCAGTTACAGCTTCTCAATAAATCCTTATCACTTTTGTATAAATGTTGGGTGGAAGGAAGTTACTCGTCTAACTACTTGGGTCCTGACTGGAAACCCACGCTGGAGGGATTACATCTCTCGTCTGGCCTGGGAACGCCTCGGGATCCCCCCCGCAGAGTTGGCAAATGTGGCTGGGGATAAGTGGCAGAACATGGATGGATGGATGGAGGTGGCGTACAACCAAACTTACAGCAGAACTTGCTTGCCAAAGTGCTTTACAGGACATATTCAGATGTATGAATCTCTTCATAGACTTGTCCCATCTTTCATTGATAAATCTCAACAGACTAAGTGCAGCTTCAGGACTGCCTCGTCTCTTTCTATTAATACACATACTAATAATTATGCAGCAGGTTTTTACTTTTTGGTCTAAATAACAAAGAGAAACACAGCAGAAACTTCTAACAGTGAATTATTTTACATAATGTGGAGCTGATGTGAATCAGAGGTGGGAAAAGAATAGAATAGCCAACAGATGCTTTTAGCATGATAAAAACAGGTTGGTGGAGCTTCCCAGCATGCTTTGCGTGAGTTCAGCAGCCGATAGTTTTAATGTTTTAAGATTTGCTAAAATCTTTCTGCAAAGGACAATTGAACTTCAACATGTCATAACTTTTTTCCAGTTTGATGCGAATCGGAAGGACCAGGAAATGAAGTCTTTAACATGTTTTTTTTAACTTTTTATAAGTTTTTTACTGTTTTAATTGTCTTGGGTTTGTTGTGATTTTGCCTCTTGGCCAGGACTCCCTTAGAAAAGAGATCTTGGGATCTCAACAGGACTTTCCTGGTTGAAGAATGGTTACTTTTTAAGAAAAAAACAAAAAAAAAACCCAATAGTTTTGCAGATATAGAGGAGTAATTTGTGTGGTTTTATTTCTTATTTTTGTGTGAAATAATGTGGAACCATTAGTAACGAAGGACCCCTGGAGTCTGGATGTGTGATGGAAAGGTTTATTCACAAAGGACACAAAGTTGATGATATCACTACTGAGTGGAAGTTGTCGCTTACAGACAGAGTCAAGCGAGAAGTCAGAGCCGGGGAGCCAGCATACATGGAAATCCTGAGACAGGCAGGAGGCTCAGAGTCAGAGGAGACGAGCCACTGAGGAGCCTGGGACGATCGGGAGGATCAGAGCCAGGAGAGCAATCCGAATGATCTTCAGGGTAGGTGCATGAGTCGATGCCAGGGAATGGGATGAGGAAATAGCTGCGGTAATGAGGTCCGACGATGAGTGACTGGGAAACTGGTGTTTATAAGGCTGGTGAACTGAACAGATGACAGGTGGGAATGACTAGTAATCAGGTAAACTGCTACGTGGGTAATTGATTGCAGTGGGCGCGGCCAGAGCCTGGAGCAGGTTTAACGCCATTAATCAGAAGGTAAATGAAGTTTAATTTTCCAGTTTTTTTTTTATTATTGTAAGTAATGATATTTCTAAGCACTCTGTATATAATCATTTTATATTTAAACATTGAGATGACTGGTTTATTTAATGATGAAAAGTCATCTATAATGTTGCTGTCTCTAAACGAGGAGCTGTGAAGTGAAGAGTCCCGGGAAGTTTATCATTTATTAAAACAAATACAGACTGCTGGACTCAAACTGAAGTCAAAGGAGGCGCACAGATCTAAGACGTGTCAATCTCTTCTTAATTAATATGATCACCCTACACTGTGCTGAATTCTCAGAGACTCAGAGCTTGTCATGTTGTGTGTAAATGTGTGTGTGCTTTACAGCCAACACTCATAACATAAACAGAAGAAACTGATCTGCTTTCATTAAATTTATGTCGTGGATTTTTTTGGTATGGCATCATATATGAAGGGAAATGAGGTAAATGTGGTGTTTTGTTGATCTGGTGTAAATCATCAACTCAAATGCGTGACTTTTATTAACATATTTCAGTTCATGAAGGAGAGTTTAACTACTTTGTAGTCTGGCACTTTCCAATGACAAGAGTTTGCATGATGGTACACACAGATCCTCAACAAATACTTTTCTGTACATCCCAACTTTTGCGTGGAACATGGTGTACAAACCCTTTTCATGCATACGTACCTTTTGTACACGAGAACCCAGACATGCATGAACTCACTTTGATTCAGCCATTCGTTCTAAATATTGTTAATAAAAACTGTTTTAACCATTTCAAGTGGGTCGTCTGCCTCTGTGGGTCATTGTTGTGACCTTGTATAATAAAAAAAACTATACTTTGAGTCTAAACGTGTGTTTTTAAGTTGTTCAAACACTCACAAGGCCCTGTTGATCTAAAGAGTTGTCTATTTCTGTGACTGTGTGGCAGTTACACATCATCCCTGTGTGTGAATGCTGTGTCTGTGTTTGCTGTAACTAGAAACCAGATACATTTAAAGTAAGAGACGGAGTATATACAGAGCATTTGTTAGGTAGTTTACAATGAGGTTTCCACAAAGTAGCATGGCCCTTTAAAACTTTATTATGTTTAATGTTGGGTTTTATGATAATAAATATTTCTAAAACTTAGAAACAGCATCTGTCACCAGCAGAAAGGGCTCAGGGATTTTTCTCTTTTCTTCAAGCGGCCTGTTTTTCCCTTCCCTGCAAGCAAGAAAAAGAATGTTTGTTTGGAAATACATGCCAGGTGGGCTTAAGGGTGCATTGAAGTATTATTAATCATTATTTGTCAGTCATGTTTACACCAAGGGAGCCCGGCATCACTGTATTTCTCTTTGACACTTCCGTAGACTGGACACTGTCACTGTTACAAGGAAAGCAGAAAATTCCCTAATGAAAGAGAAGATTGACAAGCCGAGCCGACGGACTCTTCAGAACTCTGACACTGAGATGCCGAGAGGAGTCGGTGTTGACACCCTGACGTCTGTTTTCATAGCAGCAGCTTCAACAGACATCCATACCTGACGATGTCAACAAGATTGGGGCATAAATCATTTAATCTTCATCATGTCATCTTCTTCCATTTCATCCCTAAAATGCTGCAGTAGGTGCAGCAGAAAGTTGGTAGACTTCAGAGTGCCGACAGGTGCGAGTAGCACAAAGCTGCCGGGAGAAAAGATCAAGGAAACAACCTAAAACAGCTTAAAACATCAATGTTAGCCAACAACCCAGAGCTGGATTACAAGACAGCAGCTGAAGCAAAGCTCCTAATCAGGAGCAGTTAACCAGCACTAATCTCTAAACCAGCACGTTTTCACAGTAACTTTACTGGGACCTGGGAATTTAAGTTCATGCCACGTTGATAAAGGCACTTGAAGACTTTCATATGAAAAAAATGAGACAACCAGTCAAAAGTCTCACAGTGAAGACGGTATATATTACATTTCTATCCATGAAAAAAGAGAATTTCTGTGTCTGAGCCGAGGTTATGACTTGTAAACAGCAGGAGAAAAAAAGCGTTTGGTAGGACGTGATGGTGGAATTGAGTTGTATGTGTGCTTATTGTTATTGTTTACTCCAAATGTGACCCTATAAGATATGTCATATTCAGAGCAATGTTTTATTTGAGTTAATATACTGATGGTGTTTCCATGAGCAAGTCTACATAACCTGATGAAACCAGTCCAACCCACCAGCCTGACACAGGAATCCTGCAGTCAGTCAACAATTACACTTTAAGGTTTTCTCTTCTTTCTCTTTCTGTCTTTCGTCTGTCCTCTCCGGTGCAGCAGTACAAACTCTACAATTCAAACAATAACACAAAATAAATGTAGAAATAAAATAAAAAATTCAGAAAGTCAAGGGGATCATTATATCTATAAAGCTTCCCTTGGCAAAGAAAATTTGCTCAGCAGAACACAGCATCCAGAACATCCTTCTGCTTGCCTAAATGCTGGACAAGACACACAAATAGGAAAAAAAAAACAAAAAAAACAATTACACTTTAAAAGCTGGAATGTATTCAGATATGTGACCTTTAATAACGTATATGTCATTAACTGTGTGATATATCTAAGTGGTCATCCTGTGCTCATCCTCTAAATGCGAGGCTTGAAAACTGCCTGATTCATCATTTATAAGGAGAATGAAGGGCTTTTTGCTGCTTTGTGTTAACAGATAAGAAAGCACCTACATGCCCAGAAGAAGCTTCTCTCACCGACACAATGACAAATCAGGATTTTTTTAAGTGGCTTTAGTGAGAACTTTATAGTTTATGCATTAATGCATGTTTTAAAATAAAAAAAAAAAAATCAAATGTAGGCTTTTTGTCTTCTCTTTACTCACTGAAATGATCATGGGAAGTTGATCTGTCTTATTTTTCACGTTTTTCTTCGGCAAGCAGAGCAGCTTTTTTTTTTTTTTTAAACATTAAAGGAAAATGACTTTAATCATCCTGCAAGCCCCCTCCTACCCAGCAGCATTATGCAACGTCAAGGATGGCGAGTGAGAGGGTCTCTGAGAGGACAGACATGGGGGTGGTGAAGGAAGCGGTGCTTTCCAAAGGCCTCATCATTCATCACAAAGAAAGTTTTTGATAAAAACATTTCCTTCAATGGCCACCTTTACATGATAGTTTTAATTCCTGAATGAATAAAAGTTAAAGATATAAAAAATGACCAGGTACAGACTTTATTTCCACTGAAAAATAATATTATGTGCAAGCTTGTAACCTTGTCCTGTCGACAGAATGCACATATTCCATGCAGACTGCTGCCTCCCGTCTCCGGTACTCTGTCCTTCACCTCCTCCTCAGCTGCTGAAAGAAGTGAAGCGAAGTGTGAAGTGGTGTGCGAAGTGTGGAGCTGCTGCCTGAAAATTATAATCAAAACCAATCGAAATGGGTTTTTATTATGTGGTTTTACATTTTGTAGCTGAAAAGAGAAGAAGCAGAAAGGGGTGTTTCTAATCCTGTAAGGAAAGGCAATTACGCATGTTTTCCATGTAAACATCAATTCATTTACGATGAAATGACTATTTCCATTCAGACACAACAGAGAATACTTTCATTTGGAATTATTTCATGCCAAATTATTGATTGCAAATAAAAAAAAAAACATCTATAAACGTAATCATTGTGAATTATATTTCCAGACCAGATCATTTTTCAGACTGCCTGCAAAGTCATGCCAACAGAATGCTGCTGATCTCCCGTTATGATTATTCTCAGGCTGGCCTTGGAACTGGAAGTGATCTTCCATCACACATCCAAATCAAACTTTATCCATGTAGCACGTTCCAGAGATGCATTTCAAAGTGCTTTACAACATAAAAACAATTTCACATACACACACATGCAACACACACAGCTCAAACACACAACCCCACCCTTACCATGACCTTCTGTCCCAAAGTAAACCATCAGGTTTCTGTCTCTGGTTCGACACATGACAAAAAATTCTGATTACTAACGTAACAAAGAGGGAAAATGAAGAGCATTCGTTGCAATGTTTCACATATTTAACCTTACAAGAATCTTGATTGAATCATCAGATTTCTCCCTCAGTTGTGTTTGACCTCGTTATGTTGCTACTGGATAGAAGTCGGTGATGTGGAGACATTAGTTGTAGTGATTTCATTGACTTTTTTCTTTTGTTTATTTATTGTTTAGGGGGTTTTTTTTGTTTGTTTTTTAAGTTTACTGGTGTTTGCATGGCGCTTGTGTCGATGCAGCTGACTGGATGTGACATTAAAGCCGCAGTGTGTGAAAAACAGCTGAATGCTAATGGAGTGTCCAGCTCCAGTCCTCAAGGGCAACAATCCTGCATGTTTTCCTTGTCTCCCTGCTCCAACACACCTGACTTAAACTAATCAGTCATTGTGCAGAACTTCATAGGCTGATGGATGTGTGTTATAATAATGGAAGCTGGGTGTGTTAGAACAGGGATACTTGGAAAACCTGCAGGACAGCGGCCCTTCAGGACCGACTTTGGACCCCTGGACTACAAGGATAGATATTATACATATATATATACATATATATATATATATATATATATATATATATATATATATATATATATATATATATATATATATATATATATATATATATATATATATACATACACACATATATATATATATATATATATATATATATATATATATACATACACACATATATATATATATATATATATATATATATATACATACACACATATATATATATATATATATATATATATATATATATATATACATACACACATATATATATATATATATATATATATATATATATATATATATACATACACACATATATATATATATATATATATATATATATATATATATATATATATATATATATATATATATATATATATATATATATATATATATGGAAGATAAACACAGAGGCAAACAGGTTGGTAAATCTGAAAGATGGACAATTTATATCATCTGCCTATCCCTCCACAGGTCTGCTAGATGAAAAGACATGAGCAATGATGCCTAGCTGCAGTTTCTGTTGCTGAAAAAACCATGTGGAGTGTTACTGAAGTGCAGAACAAAGGCAGGATAAAGGAGAAGATGTGATTGACTGTTTGTCATGGTTTGGACTCTTCATGTCTTAGTTTTCCTGTTTTATTTTGTATTTTTTCCTGTTTAGCTCCCTTTAGTTCACCTGGGTTCATTTAGTTCATTTGTTTCACCTGTGTCTTGTTTTGCTCAGTGTGTTTATACCCTCGGTTTCAGATCTATGTTGCAGATTCATTGTGTTAGTTACTCCCTTGTATGCCCAGTGTCCTGTGTTCCTGCAGCTCAACCATAAAACCAGGCTTGACTCTGTATCTCCGTCTGCATCTCTGCATTTGGGTCCACACCTCACCTCCACCCAGCCGTGACACTGTTTACCTGAAGCATTATGCAAAAACTCTAAATTCATGCTATGAAGTCATGCTGGAATGTGGAATTATTTACCAGGACAAGGACGCCCATCCTCCACAGTAGGCTGCCAGCTGTCCTACAGACAATTAATTATTATTATTATTAATTATTATTAATCATTAGTCTCATCCCATTGTGTGCATGAGTTGTTGGACTGAGTCAGAGTGTTTACATGGGACCTTACGGTTGGTAAATGTGTGTTTCTGTACAGAAAAAGCAGGAAGCTCTGCACATTTTGTGGTGCTGGCTGCAGGATCCTCTTAGAAGTTCAGCGTGCGCACCGAGGGGGTTGTGTTCCCATCGATGCAGACGGGAGTCAGAGCTGATAAATACTTGCTACTACTGCCGTCATGCAACACAGGACTCAATTACACACTTTCCACTTGAACTCAAAAGTCAGATATTAAGATATTGTGTCATGTTTTTGCCACCCTGATCTCCTGGCGCTCATCATTGATTACTCGATCCACCTGCTGGCTTCCTAATTGCCTCTGCTACCTCATTCAGTTCACCTGGTTTCCTTTTCTCTCACTGCCTACTTAAGCTCCCTCCAATCCCTCCTTCTCTGCCAGATAATAATCAGACCTATGTCTAGTTTTGTTCCAGCGTTCTACGGATTGATCCTCAGTTGCCGACCCTCTGCTTTATGCCCCTGGTTTACCCTCCTTGCCTTGCCCTCGACGGACACCGCTACCTTTCGGATCTTCTGGTTACCGACCCTGCCTGTCTTTGGATCTCTGAGCCTTGTCGTTGCCTGGACGAGTATTTTGCCATCCTGTTTACCTCCCAGCTGTTGCCTGGTTTCTTCTGCAGACCATTCCCCCGGACTGATCTTCTGTTCATACTCCTCCACCAATGAACTGGTCATTTGTCCAGAACTCCCTGTGTGTGGCTGTATTACGGATCCTCAGGGTAACTCATTACAATATTGGGTGTAACTCGGATTATTGACAGGTGAAGAAAACACTCAAGTGAACAAAAACTGCTGAGTAACAAAAGCTTCAAAACTATCATTAGTCATTACACCCTCATGTTTTATATCTGGTTGTTTATTAAAAGCAGGATGGACTGATCCTCTTCGCCGCAGCATGCTGAGAGATGATTGGGCACGAAATCCCAAGTTACCCCAGCTGGAAGGTCAAGCACTCAGAGATAATTTGCACTTCGACGTGGAGTAGTCAGTGAATTATCTTTTCCCTTCCTTCATGTTTTTATTGCTTCTTTTGCAAGGTGCATTTGTGACGGGGTCAAAGTGTGGTTTTAAACTGAAATAGTTTTATTGCATGTGTTTTTAACTTGTCGCTTGCACTGCTAACCCCCCCTGGAGGCCTGTCGCATAACAACTAATTGTTAAGTGGAAACACCTGTGAATGGCTGGGCAGACACTTTAAAAGAGCAACAGGTGAGGCAGAAGACAGAGAGAAGGAAAACAGAAAGAGAAGGAGAGGAGCAGGACAAGGAAGGGGACGGAGCTCCTGAAAATGGCGACGACGACGACGACGATGATGATGGCGACAACGATGATGGTGACGACGAGGAAGGGACTGCTGAGGGACCAGTGACGACTGGTCCCACCACGGCTTGGTGGTGGCGAGGCGGAGCCTGAAGTGCAGCAGCCGGTCTGGACCCTAAGGCGCTCAGTCCTGGGCCTACGGATACTGCTGGCCCAGGACCAAGCGTGAGTATGACTGGCTTAGTTTAGAGTCCAGAGGGAGAGGCTGGCTGCAGGGCCAGGCAGGAGGGTCGCCCTCTTAAGCGTGTAGACTGCCGCGTATGATCCTCTCTGCAGGTCCTGGACGTGACGTCGCCGAAGGAAGGCCGAGAAGACGGGATCCGTCGCTGCAGAGAGGAGGACCACCCCAAGCCACACAGTGGCCATTTTAAAGGACATTTTAAAGGACATTTTAGAGGGCTGGGGTTTTATTATTTTAACTTTTTAACCTTTTTATTATTTTATCTTTTTATTAAACCCTCTTTATTGAGATTTTAGTGTGGTTGACTCTGCTCCCCCTGATTTTTTAAAAGAACCAAGGTGGCCGGGAGGACTCTTCTTTTTTACCTGTTTTTATTTTCTTTCTTTTATTTTAACATGCCCGGTCACCCCCTGTTACACATTAAATTAATATCATAATATCATTGATTTAACACAAATTGATCCATAAAGATGAAAAGATAATACATTTTCAGGAGCAAACCATCAAAAGAATAAATGTTTAATATGTAATTGATTGCTATGAAAGTGTAGTTTCTGCCGACGGTCTGTAAACATGTTTGTAAAATGGTTGCATGAACATTCTATGATCAGGCGTAGGAACACGCAACAAAAACCATTTAGTCACCGACTTCTGAGACTGAAACAGGTGGCAACTGAACCTGAACTTCAGTTATTGTACGGCAGATTGTAACCATCTAAGCTATTATTACTTATCGTTTCTGCAACGTAATAACTCTTCACTTCTCCTATGAGTTTATCATGGTCAGAACGTTGTTTTAGAGATGTTTTAACACACTTTACCGGAGAGAAAGCTGATAGAAACAGCAGCCAGGTGCTCCAAAACGTCACATATGCATTCCCTACTGCTGTGTCCCAGTTCAGGGTCTGACAACTTCCGAGTCTGCTGACTACGTCGGCTACTGAGTCACTTACCAGGAGTGAAATGACACAACCTACCTAGTGCAGAAGAATTTCCCATAATGCACCAGTCACCCATTACCTAGCAATTTTAAAAATTATACCCACCCAATAAAAGTCTTATTTTTCCCACAAAAAACATGAAATTATTAAACATTAGAAAATAGAGCCAGAAGTGTTCACTTTATTTCTTTCAATTTACATTTAGGTCAAAACAAAAAACATGCCAAGGAGGCAACCCAGACGAGCTGTCCTCAGGCAGAGAGCACACACCAACCTCAACTTCCCTGGAAAATAACGGTGGGCGAGACAGGTGAAGCACTCAGGACTGTAGGGCATCAGACGTACTGAAGGTTGCTCTCAACTCGGAGTGTCTGCCAGAACGCTACCTGAGGCCGGGACGTTTCTGTATGTGAAGGTAGGTGTAGATGGAGGTGGCTGGTGAAGAACAGATGAGACAAGATGGTTGCTGTGTGTGTGTGTGTGTGTGTGTGTGTGTGTGTGTGTGTGTGTGTGTGTGTGTGTGTGTGGTCTTCTGTAAATAAACAGAACCCAAATTTCATTAATAAGCCAGTTGCTCATAACATGCCATCTTGCAGCTGATGTGAACAGATCTGTATTTAAGAGGAACCAGGGAGTATTCAGACAACTAATGTTGGGATTCTGCACCATATCTGCAGGATGAATTCATGCAGCTGCTATACTGCTTCAACAAGTACAAAGTAAACGTATTCTGGCCAGAATGAAGCTTAATACCATGGCTGTATCTTAATCAGTGCACCTGCACTATTTTGAACATTATATTTAAGTGCATGATGCATATACACAACCGTTTAGACAGAAAATCAGTCAAAAATCTATAGTGAAGCAATAAATACTTTGTGCACCAAACAGACGTCATTTTGTTGACATAGCAGGAGGGGAGGGACTTTTGACTAGTTTTCCTTTGCAACAGCTCACCGGTGCTGGTTCAGGCGGAGGTTATTTTTTATAGATGTATGTTATTATTCGATTATTACTCTGTTGTATACAGCAGCATGCTACCTGTCACCTGTATCCCAGACGACGGTTATGGATCTGGTCCGTTGTTTGAGGCTGCTGTTATACTGCCTCATCAGTTGGCATGAGTGACTGTAAGCTGGTTTTTTACTGTTGTATACCCGACCATGCAATGACATTTTTATTCCTAAAGCACTTTAAAAACAAACAGCTGAGCAAAGCGCTGTACAGTAACAGCAAGTGAATCAAAAAAACAGCACAAGAAAATAAAAAAAAAATAAATAAAATGGTCAAATAAAGAGATACATGAAAAAGAACAGTTAAAAATTCGTACAAGGACACAGATGACAACTCAGTCTTGCTCAAAGGCCAAAGAATTAAAACGACTCTTAAAAACAGCGAGGGTGTTGGTCTGTCTAACCTGCAGAGTGAGACTGCTCCAGGTTTTTGGAGCTAGAACTGAAAATCTCCTCTGGATTTACAACGTGTCTTAGAGACAGTTAAAAGCATCTGGTCCGCTGATCTCAGAGTTTGCTGTGGTGAGCAGGGATGCAGCAGGTCAGCCAGGTAAGGAGGGGCGAGGCCGTTAAGACACTTAAAAACAAATATGAGAATCTCAAAATTGAACCTAAACTGAACAGGAATCCAGTGAAGAGACGCTAAAACCAGGGATATGTGCTCACGTTTTCTTGTGCCAGTTAAAAATCTCGCAGCAGCTTTCTGTTCCAGCTGCAGGCGAGAAAGCTGAGTTACAGTAATCCAGTCGCGAGGTACTAAAAGCATGGATCCCTGTCTCCAGATGGTGTCTCGATAAAAAAGGCTGAAGTCTAGACAGTCACCTCAACTGAAAAAAGCAGGACTTTGCCACAGTATTTACGCGAGTCCAGCTTTAGACAGAAGTCCATTTTCACACCTAGATTTGTAACGCTAGCCTTTTTATATGATGCCAGAAAGGACAGCCTAAAATCACTCTGAAAATAGAACCAAAATAACAAGCGCATTTTCATCTTTTTTTTTTTTTTTCCTCTTTGCCAAAAAATTTACGTTTTTGTAATGATTTTTCTTTTCTGTTTAGTCAATCGGAAGGATTTTGTCTCCAGCGATAATGACTCTTCTCAGAGCTTTGCACAGATAGAGTTGTTAGCTGACTACATTACATCTTGGAAGGGTTGCTCTTTGGTTTCCCACTGTGACTGACCTTTTTAATCACAGCACAAGACGACTGTTACAGTAAATAAGCAACACTTGTGATATTTAGCGTGATGATTTGTGTTAATTTATGGAACAGATCCACCCTCCTGCTGCCACCAGACAACTTTGTTCTTTTGTCTTGTAAATGAGATTGTGCTCTTCAACTTGCTGAACCAAAACAAGAGATTGTAATGAGTTACCCTGAGGATCCTTAATACAGCCACACAGGGAGTTCTGGACAAATGACCAGTTTATTGGTGGAGGAGTATGAACAGAAGATCAGTCCGGGGGAATGGTCTGCAGAAGAAACCAGGCAACAGCTGGGAGGTAAACAGGATGGCAAAATACTCATCCAGGCAAAGACAAGGCTCAGAGATCCAAAGACAGGCAGGGTCGGTAACCAGAAGATCCGAAAGGTAGCGGTATCCGTCGAGGGCAAGGCAAGGAGGGTAATCCAGGGGCATAAAGCAGAAGGTCGGCAACTGAGGAACAATCCGTAGAACGCTGGAACAAAACTAGACATAGGTCTGATTATTATCTGGCAGAGAAGGAGGGATTGGAGGGAGCTTAAGTAGGCAGTGAGAGAAAAGGAAACCAGGTGAACTGAATGAGGTAGCAGAGGCAATTAGGAAGCAGCAGGTGGATCGAGTAATCAATGATGAGCGCCAGGAGATCAGGGTGGCAAAAACATGACAGAGATAATATTTCT